>NC_056737.1:1360670842-1360681030 GCF_019279795.1 Protopterus annectens | reverse complement strand
CCTTTGTCAGGCCTACACAGGGTATTATTGACAGCTCCAGATTGTACAGACCAGGATGTACAGCTCACTGTGTCCGCCACGCCACGCGGACCTGTGCCTGCCAGGGGTTGCACGGGCACTGCCAGGCGGAGGTACAGATTGGCTACTGTCCAATGACACTTGTCCACTGGAACCGTGTCCCCGCTGGGAATGTCCAGGGCCATGTCCACATGGCCTGCTGTGTCCTGGTGTGGACAGCGCAGCACCAGCTGCACTGCTACTGCTACCGGCACTATGGGAGCGGGCATGTGAGGTGGCTCATTCACGTTGACCTGCACTAGGTGGTGTAGCTGGCCTACGTCCACATGGCCTATGCCTCACTCCTACCAGATGTTCCAGCACAGACAGCTCACGGATTGCCATGCCATGGTCAAGGATTCCAACCATGTCACCCAATCGCCTGTCCAGAATATCAGCAATCTGCTGTTGAGCATTTGCCAATGCCTGGATGTTGTCATTTAGAGTATGGATAGCAGCCCTCTGAAGCCTCTGCCCTTCTCTGTTCTGCCATTCAGCATGTGCCTGTGCCGCCATTACAGTCTGGAACATGCGTCTGGTGACACCAGCTGCTGGGCGCTGTTCTGCAGGTGCATGTCTGCCAGAGGTCCTCCTATGAGCAGCACTGGCCACATGCCTGTGTGGCACATCTGCAGTCATTACACTGACACCATGGTGTGGAGACACACCTTCTGTAGCCACCACACGCTCCTGTTCCAAGCTAACACACGCTGACTGTCCTTCCTCTATGGCCACTGGTGATGGGGTATGTGTTGGCATGAGAACTGTGTGCAGGGAAGAGGGGGACATAGCTGGGATGGCAACCATTGGCACAGATTCAGCCCCTGACAACCCTGCCTGTACCTCATGCATATGTTCATTACTGCTAGTATCTGTGGGGACACTAACATCAGAATGACCGCAAGAGGGTAACGCGCCTACATCACCTGTGAATGCAAAGAAAGACTCTACATTACAATAGACACACACAGACACACAATGCATGTGATTTGACAGACGGCATGCAGCATGCATGTGATACAGCAGACGGCATGCAGCTCAGACATTAATAGTGGTAGTTAGCATACCACTCTGGGTTGCACACAACAGCAAGAAGGTGTCATATCAGTAGCCATACAGTTCACACAATCATGGTAGTAAGCATGTATCCCTGTGATACACCATGTGGACCACCACAGGTTAACAGTACACATAGCTGAAGTGACCTTGACATGTAATCTGCTGACGTGTGCATTGACATGCATACATGTCTGACACAATGGTGTCCTGACACATGTACAGCATTGTAATGGGTATCACACTGCAGTGTTGTCTGTATGCCCTACAGATAGAATGCACTTTTAGCAAATGTGCATGAGCATTGAAGGGTAGTGTGAGGCATTTACATTGCAATACAGTATGAAGTACAGACACTGTGCCATTGCATGGCATCATGAGGCATCTATATTGCTATACAGTGTGTAATACGCATACAGTGCATACCCATAACTGCGTGCATACACATTACATAACTGTGGATTGTAACCCACGTCGCTGAGGTGTATACACACCAAACCATGCTGTGTCATGTGACAGGTCACTGGAAGACCTACGGATGACACCTCTGCACAACTATTACAAAGTCTTAGCTGCCTGGCAACCATGTCCACACATGGCAGACTTGTCAATACACCACGTCCCACATGACATTAATGTACCACACACACGAGGTGCACGACTGACAGTGATGTCCTACAGCAGCAAGGGAAATGTACGGTATCTGTGGCCTGATGTGGTGTCAATGTCTGTGAAAGCTGTACAGGTGACTACTGTCATGCTATGACACAGTCGTGATGTTCAACACATCTTATATGGTCGAATATCTGACATATCTACCTACAATACTGTACATTACACATATTTTACACATTATCCCATAATGCAAAGCATACTTGCACAGCAGGACCACCTTAGGCATGTTATTGTCATTATATGCCCATACACATGCCTACTGTGACAGTATATCAACATATACTATCCCCTGCTATGGCACGTACTTGTTGGACATACCCTACCACTGATGGCGGGTGGTGTGGAATTGTTCTGTTTAAAGCCCTCATGTAACATCCCTTGTGGTGTATGTGACATTTACCTTGTGGCCCAAAGCAGGACACACAATTTCTACAAGCGTTACTATGCTCAACAAGACATCACTACATAATACCTTTTCCCACTTTATGCATTGCATACACTTTTAATTAATACAAAACAGGCTCTACATACACTAACATACTGAGTGTTCTACATACCTTGTTAGCGTTCTGAATCTTCGTAAATATCTCTCTTACACCTTTACTGTTTAAACGGTTCTATGGTATGAGCATACAGTTTGAATGTATGGCAAGTCATCCTTATATACGTCGATACCTGTAACATGTGGTTTCCTGCCGCCAATTGGTGTTCCTGAGTAAATTATTACATGCACATCAGCTGTGCAGCTACTCCATTCGCCAATTACGTGGCAACAGTGGGGTATAATTTAATTCTCCACTTGGGTGTTGCCCTTTTGCCTACCTTTGGGAAGACAGCCTGTATGTGTTTTGTTGTGAGGAATTGCAACTGCTATTTGTAGAGACACGGATATTTTGAATTCATGTCCCCCGTGGATTGTGTGTGACGGCTAGAGTATGTGGTTCTACATGTGAGTGTACCTGTCATCTCAACCGTCTGATAAGGGACTATTGCAAACAAAACCTGTAACATCCCGTCTGTTCCATTATACAACAGCTACGATTTCACATGGTGCCTTTACAAATGTGTCTCTCACAAGGTATGTTAACGCTTCTGCAGATGTAATTGAGTGAGTGGATGTTTGTGATGTTATTACAGTCTGTATTGCAATTGTTTCGGGTGTGGGGGAGATGTAGGTGGGTGTACATAGCATATACAGGTTTGTGGAGACTGCATTTCTACATATTCCATATACGTGTGTGGGCTCCTTCCCTAATTGAAGACCTATCACTTAGTAGACTGAACTATGGTTGTTACGGGCTTATACATTGAGCCATTGTTAATTGGTTTCTATATAGTATGCAGGTGAGGTTGATACTTCGATACCTCCGGAAATATAGCAATATGTAAAGGAATGTTACTAAATGACAGCTGTCTTGTGTATTTCTGTCACAGATATTTGCACTCATTGCAGTTGTGTTGGTGACTGAACCTCTTTGGCATGGGTTGCCACCTTTTCAAATGGCCATAGTGGGCCATTTGCAGGACACACATCGGTGTTTACAGGCCGACACATACCCATGGTCAGTACACAGGATAGAACATACTTTTATCCTGAATACATACTTATTCTTGTAGCACTTTAGCTACTTATCATGTTTCATGTAACATTTACGTTTTGTAGATACAGGCATAACTATTTAATGCAACTATTACATAATATATGGGACATAATTATGTCCTACAATCTCGGACATTTGCCCTTTTTAATATTTTTTGTCAGGACACAACTGCCCAGGGAGGGGCTGTCCCTCTTTAAGTGGGACAAGTGGTAACCGTATGCCTACAGCCAGCTATACCCACACCTACCGTAATGATCTACTCCGAGTTAGCACTAACAGACACATGATGCAAACACACACACACATTACAGTCCCACGGAAATGCACATGGCACCCTCAACACACACATACACAGACTACAGCAATCACAAACACAGTTGAACACAGTACCTACATGGACCGCAACACTGACAGTGATAACTAAATATCCCTTAATATCGTGATAATATTACACGCGATTCCAGGGTTCCGGTACTGTATTCTTTCATTCTTTAAGCCTCTTGATTATGCGTGTCGGTATGTGACACATTCCGTAGTTGGCAGTATCCTATTTATTTCTACCTCCATGGTTGTGTACATGTCATTGACCTATCTATATATTTGCAGATATAGGTGAATCCGTATATATCAACATATATCTCTCTATCACCCTTTCTATCTCTATTATGTATATATATATATATATATATATATATATATATATATATATATATAAGAGAGAGAGTGAGAGGGAGAATACACCTTTCATTGTGTACATGTCGGTGTATACTGTTTCCTGGACTCCGCACGTTTGTGTTTGAACCTGTCACATTACACACCTGCTGTTGGTACATCTTGGGTAGCTTAGTGTTAGGTGATTGTGTACATGATTGCGTGTTCTACTCCTGGCAGTGGTCGTTTTACCCTTCAGAGCAGGCACTATTAGTACAGGGGTGAATAATGCTAGTTTCACCTGTTCTGGACATCACTGACCGTGATCTGCACGATATTCAGAGAAGCTTAGCCCTGTTTCGCGCATATCCGTATAGTCATGTTTAAATGATGCTTACCAGCACTGGGCAACGCATATTCCCGCTAACATGTGCTAAACCTGATCTGATGACCTGCATCTAACATCCATTATTCGTGCCTTTGAGATTACGTAACGTCCCTTGCAGGACGTGGTACCGGGAACATGCACGACAGTCAGTGCATTTACCACTTGGGCATCTGGGATTTGTACACGTGTTATGGCGTTTTGTACGTGGACTGTACTATGGCTGTTACTCTATACTGCAATAAAATGGGTAACTCAGTTTACATATGGATGAGACCTATTAATGGTATGTCCAAGTGATGTTTAATGGATGTGCTCCAGCATTGGGAATGTATGTCACAGTGAGCCACACACTATAATGTGCTACACCTTCACACAACCATAGGTGGAGCATGCTGGGGTGACAGATACCTGTCATGGGTACACCCCATGCTTTGCCACTACATCCATGATTACATTGTATGGAGCCCCTCATTAACACACCAGGGAATCCATGCAAAGTGTGTGGGGAACAGTGATTACACACATGGATCCTGCAATTGGCTCTGCTCCACTGAGGGATGGTTGGTCACTCAATGTGGTGGAGACAGCAGACACTGTTTGCCTCGATTGATGAATGGCCTCTGACAATTGGGTGTGTACCTACCGATGTACCTAGGAACCTATACATACAGTACCAACATATGCTGATAGGTGCATGTACTGTTCAGGTGTTGACATTCCTTGTTCCAATAGCTGTTGTGTGTGCAATGGTTGAGGGCTGCCTATGTAGGATTCACACAGTAGGCCACCTATACATTACAATTTACAGGTGGTCGTGTGTGTGTGTGTGCCATCCATTTTACTGTGTGTGCAGATGGAGAGGTGTGTCAGTCCATAGGGGCCTACACTGTCAGTGTATGTGCTATACGTTCCCTCTTTGCCAAGGCGTAGGCATATTGGGCACGCCTCCATCTGCCTACTGGGGCTGGCACAAGGTGTTTGTGGTCTGAATCCCTCTGTGCCTGTGATGGCCTTGGCAACTGCGGTGGGCTGTGAGGGCCTTCACCATTATGTCCCTGCTGCAGCTGTTTCCGCAGGATCATATTATGTAGCATGGCACATACTATGAAGATGTGGGCACACATGCCTGGAGAGTACTGCAAGGCTCCACCAGATATGTCCAAGCAATGGAACCATGATTTCAGCATCCCGAACACACGCTCTATGATGATTCTGGTTTGTGCGTGTGCCTCATGATGGCATTCTTGCATGAGTGTGTGTGCATTTCTGATGGGAGTCATCATCCATGGCTCCAGTGCATAGCCAGCGTCCCCCACAAGGTGACCATGTGGGATGTCCCCCCTGACAAATACCTGATACAGCTGTGAGGCATGCCAGATGTGGGAGTCATGGTAGCTTCCAGGGCTGCCAGCACACACATCCATGATAATGCCCTGGGCATTGCACACAACCTGGCAGTTGATAGAGTGGTATCCCTTGCGGTTTATGTAGTGCCTACCATGCTCACCGGGTGGTGACTTGATATGTGTGTGCGTGCAGTCTATCGCACCCAGTACCTCTGGGTAGTGTGCCACATGGTGGAAGAGACGCATATTGCTAGCCAACTCCTCCTGAGTTCGGGGGAAGTATATATGCTCATTGACATGTGGTAACATGGCATCCAGGAACTGGTGTAGTACCCTGGATGCTGATGCATGTGACATCCCCATTATATCTCCAGTTGGCCTTTGAAAGGTACCTGTGGCTAGTATTTGCAAGCTTACACATACCTTCGTGTCCACTGGGATGGGTTCCCCTCTGTTGTTTCTGGATCTCAGGCATGGTCGGCACAGCTCAACTATTTACTGTAAGATGTCCGTGTCTATCCTATAACGCTCTACTATCTCCAGATCATGTAGCCCCTGGTAGGTTACCCTTGGTCTGAACACTCTTCTCCTCCTCCGGGGCCTGCGGTGGTTGTCAGCATCATCCTCCACAACACCTTCAGTCTCTAACACATGGTGATGAATCACAGCTATGGCAGCTCCCAACATGTAATTTGTAAAAGTTTCCCATCTGTTTACACCTATGGTGCAGTGTCTGGGAATACACAGGTGTGTGTGAGGTGCTTTCACACTTTATACTATTGTGCTGTGAACACTGATGATGTCATAGGGTGTGTATGTATGATCGTAGCTACAGGGTATCTTATGTGTTTTACGACAGGTACTACTATTGTGGTGCCTTTGGTGTTGAATTACATTTGGCTGCCGTGGATTACCTCTTGCCCTTCCCTTTACATTTCTTAACATTTCACCTCCCATTTTCTGGCATGCATCCAGCAGCCTGCTTTCATTTGTACTTTCCTAAACCTGGCTTATCTTGCGTAATGTGTTCTATGGCCGGTCTACTGCAGGTTTGCTTTGCTCTGCTATGACAGTTCTCTTTTCTTTGCAATCCGACACCTCCTCTATCCTGTTTTGCAAGTTTCTGTGAGCAGACTTGTCAGCTGCCGTCGATTGCCCGCTGTGAGTTAATAGGTGTTAATTGCTCAGTTGTACTCCAATTACACTACTGCAGCATTTCCTTATTTTCTTCCCCTGACCTGCCTGTTTGAGCTATGGTGCACGGCGCATGCGTCCGCTTACCGGGTTTCGGGCACGTTTTCATCCCCGTACACATGCACTTTCGGGCACCATATATGCTCTCAGCTAAACAATGCTATAGCTACCTCCCCACCACTGTCCTGCGGCTTTGCTTAGCAACGGCCAGGCTGGATTTGCATTGCTCCAATGTGCTTACAGCTACAGTGGCACACCCCACTGCTGATGTCATGTATACCTCTAAACCTCTCCTCGGTGTTGTAGCGCTGCACCATATGGAACATCCTTAGTCCGGCGGGACGTTTGTGATTCACTATTACTTGCCTCATTTGCATGGCATTGACTACTAATTCCTAGTTACAGCGCCGAACACTGTCACAGACCCTTAGCAACCCTTGCAGCTTGGTTGTGGTGTACCATGCATACCATTGAGTATTATGGTGAAATCATGATTTGTATTACATTGCGATTTTATGACATTTGTATATATTTTCTTTCTGTTCCCATTTGCGCACACATGCCCTGCGGTTGTACTTTGCGTTACTGTGGCCATGACATTAAATGTTGTTTTTTTAGGTGTTGTGCATCTTTTCTTATGCCATTGGCTGTATATTTAGCCATTGGCATATGTTAACTTTGTAATACATGAGTCTGGTCCGCTTTCATAGCTCCGATGTTCTGTTTGGAAAAATGTAAACCGTGTTTTTTGGTTTACATTTCTGTGGGCTTAAGCTACGCCTGCACCACTTCATGAATCACTATGTACCTTCATTTGCATGGTGAGGCACTGCGCACGGGGTGATTAGCATACCTAAGCCGAGGGCTGTGTAGATCTGGCGTACGCTGGTAGTGCACGTGGAATTGGATCGTACCTGAATCGCTCGGCAGCCATATTTGGCATTATACCACCTACGCTACACCTGCGCCTGGCGCAAGCTTCATGAATCCCGGGGTAAATGTGATAAATAGTAAAGCAGTACTTTGTAGAGTGTAGTCATTTCATTTTAAATATGGGAGAGTCTTTTCACTGACTGTTTTATGTGTTAAAGATATTAAAATAAACAAGAATGTTTTAGTTGTAAGAAATATAGGCTTTACAGTACAACAAAAGAATACATTCTTGACAAACACAAGTTTATTGTTAATATACTGTGATCTTAGGCTGCTAGAGTGGGGTGGGCTGTAAACATTTAGTGATTAGATTTATACAGAATTAAGAAATTGTATCTTATTTTATATGGGTGAAGCTCTAAATCAATGCTTTTTCCTTAGGCTATAAACATTTTTTTTGTAAGCAAGTAGCTTGAAAAATAAGACAGAATTATGAAAGCCATAAAAATGCTGCTTCTTACATCAGCAGAAATATTAGCTTGCTTTTATTATTTTTTCGTTTGTTTTTTTCATTAGCAAATGTTGAGTGGGACTGAAGAAGTCTGCAGCTGAAGACAGATTTATATTCTGTTCCAAATAAAATTTACAAAGATTCGTTGATGATTACTTTTACATAGAGACCAACTGTCTGCAACCAATTTAATCATGACAGTTCTGAGCATTCTTTGCTGAGGGAATAGCAAAATTTAAATGTACACTGGCAAGTAGTTCAGTGAAACAATGTTTGAAATTATTGTAAGTGAATAAGAGTTAGCTTCCCTAGCAGCATTAATATTTTAATGCAATGAACAGATAAGTGTACAATTTGGTTTTATTTAAAGACAGGCAATGCACTTTTTCTTAGGGCTAAAAGTTAATGTTTTCTGAAAGAATACAAGCTGTTCTTCACATCTGGGAGGGAAATGGAGATAAGAAAAGGACAGGTAGAAATCAGTGTACATGGGAATACAGACTATAACTTGGCTTTAGCATGAGTAACCTTAATTTTAGGTTAGGTAATACCTGTAGGTGCAGCTGTTGATTTAGGGCAATGGTTACTACCTGGAGGGTTAAACTACATTTTTAAGATGACCATAGTTTTATGTGTTTGTTCCAAGTTAATAGGGAATGAGGATGTTTTGAAACAGTGTTAGTTTTTTGTTTGGGGATTTTCATTAAAACAAAAAGTCTTGGAAAATATGGCACAGGCCCAAATGGAGATGAGAACAAATGACTTTATAAATGATCAGCCTGCCAAACATTAGTGTGTACATGTCCCACAAAAGCTGGAAATACACATTCAAAAAAACTGTTGTGTATAACAGGTAGGAAGAATAGCTTTCATTGTAAAGGCTATGTTGTCCATATTATCCTGGAATGTAAATGGCCTTATAGGTGTAGACAAAAAGAAAAGAGTACTGAATTCTATTAATAAATGCAAAGTGCAAATAGCAATGCAGCAGGAAACACATATGGAAAGAAATGAACATGTGAATTTGACAAAGAAAGGATTTCAGAATGAATATTCAACAGAATATCATGGACAAAGGAAACAGGGACTAATTCTACTAATTGCTAGATGGGCACCATCGGTGAAAGAAGATGGGAAAACTACAATAATGGTACATTTGTGGTAGTAGGGGGCTTTTGGCAAGGGAGAAGAATTACGCTGGCATGTCTTTATATTCCAACAAAAACTGCTTTTATGGAGTGTAAGAAAATTTTGGGAGAAATAATCAGCTTTCAGCAGAGAATATTACTTACAGGTGGGGAGTGGAACGTGATTTGCAATAGTGAAGATGTATCAAGGGGACATAGAAGGGAAATATAGCAAAAAAGGTAGCTTTCTGAAGACATTTATGAAAATCTTTGGTATGGAAGATGTGAATTCAGAAGCTGGAACTCAGATATAATTTACATATTATTCCTCAAGGTACAACAACTGTGATAGACTAAATAGAAATTACATTGTACATGAACATGTGCGTTTAACTGAAAGTTTTTACACATCCAGTAACTATTTAATAGGTTCATAGGAGATTACTAGGCTAATGGCTCAAGAGCCCTTACAAGCCTAGCCAGTTATACCCAGATTTTTCCGAATTTTCTATCCGTATGGTAAAAATAACAAGGGTCAGCAATCAGGGTTTTATCAATTTTTACAGACTGCCTCTATTCGTAAGGGACATGGGTGTCACCCCATAAATGAATTTGCTATTTCCCATCCACTGGTCCAGATTACACTTGAAGGTAGTCAAGGAAGGGCTTTGCTTGACATGAATAGGAAGTCTATTCCAGAGAAGGAACA
>NC_056737.1:1360655842-1360668342 GCF_019279795.1 Protopterus annectens | reverse complement strand
AACAGAAATCTGACTAAAACCAGACATCTCTAAGAAAGAAATACTTTCCACAGGATGCAACATACATAGGCTAGACAGACAACAGAAAAGAGGTGGTGGTATTGCCTTTCTATACAAAAACAATCTCCATTTAGAAACTCCAGACCTAACCATCCCAAACGTTAACAACACTGAAATATCGTTTACTAAACTAACAATAAATCCAAAGAAACATCTGAACATACTTGGAGCCTACATCCCACTTGAGAACAATCTGACTACTCTAGAATACTTCCTACATTGGACAGCAACACCCCTCCCTCAGGTAACAATTGTAATGGGTGACTTTAATGTGGACTAGCTCTTCTGCAACTCTCAGAATCCCCCTGACCACATTAACCTACCGGGTTACTCAGAAACAATCCAAACTTGTGCTAGAGTAGACAAAACATCAAATAAACGCTCAGTCCTACACTGGATACTTACAAACAGGCCACATTTATCCCAGACAGCCTCATTGGCCACATTCCAGCTTACATTCTCCGACACCAAATAAATCCATGTAAACTTACCACCTACCACCCAATTCGAGATAGGAAAAAATTTATCCCCCAAGATTTCATAACTAGTTTAAAAAAATGCAAATGGATGCCACCCAAAGATCTCCCTTTAGATACAGCAGTTAAATGCTTTAACTCAGCCTTCCTCAGTATCCTAAACATCTTGCCCCTCCTCCATAGCAATAAGGATAAAATCGAATTATGCCTCATGGCTAACCAAAGAAACAAGAGCTCTGTTAGGAAATAGAGATAAGGCCTGGGAGAAATGGCTCAATGTCAAAACTACAACTAACAAACAAACAAATATAGAACTATAAAATAAAGCTAAAAAAAATATCAGACAGGACAAAATAAATTACTGTAGTGTCCAATCAAAAAATCAAAGAAACCCACAAAAATCCTGGGCTGCCATCAAAAAATCCTATAGCCAGGACAAATTATAACTCCATCCCAACACTCACCAATACTAAAGACAACATAGCCTCACAATTTAACAAATATTTCACTGAATCCATACTAGCCCTCACAAATAATAATTGTTCTTCCTCTACCCAGACTCACATAGTACCCAAACTAGATCCTAGTAATTTCTCTTTCCAACTTGTCCCAATAAACAGAATAGTTAAATATCCTAAAAGGCTTAAACTTGCCACACTTGCTGCCAGCTATCTACTTGCTGTATATCTAAAAATCTCTGCACAAGCAATATCCTATCCATTATCCATATTAATAAACAGAACCATCTCAGAACAAGTCACTAAAACTTGGAAAATATCACATATCAACCCACTACATAAAGATGGAAACTCGACACAATTATCAAATTACTGTCCAATAGCTATACTATCACCATTATCAAACATACTTGAGAGGTGCATCCATTCACAAATCTTGAACTATCTAATAACCAGCAATCTTCTATCTAACATTCAGCATGGTTTCTGTCCTAATCATAGCACTGCCACCACCCTTGTTGACTTTACTAACATTATTAACCACCATCACAATGATGGCAGTTTAGTTTCCACCAACTTCTTGATCTTTCAAAAGCTTTTGATACTGTCTCCCATTCTAAACTCTTAACCACACTATTGGAACTTAAACATAGCCAGTCTGCACTTACCTGGTTCCAACAATATCTAACTGGACACCAAGAAGCTTTAAAGTGGCAACAACATTTCTCTTCATCACTGCCTGTAACCTTGGGAGTTCCACAGGGATCTATTCTGGACCCTCTCCTTTTTATCATTTTTACTAACACTTTTCATACTGCCATTCCACTTGCCTCCATAGTTCAGTATGTGGATGATTCCACCCTTTTTTCTGCAGCCCCAACACAACAAAAACCCCAAAAATCACCCAGCAGTCATTTACTCCTGTGGAAATTTGGCTAAATAATGCACAACTTATTCTTAACCCTACCAAAGCAAAAATCATGCTCTTCTATCCAACTAGAGCTGCAAACACTCACCCACCATTCAATATTTCATCCTTAAACTACACAATTATTTCTCCAGTTTCCCAAACAATATTACTTGGAGTGGTCATTGACCATAATATAAAATCTGACATACACATATCACATACCATAAAAAAGTACACAAAAAAATAGGAACTCTGTAGAGAAATCAGCACTTTCTAAATAAATCTTCAAAGGCCACTATAGCAAGAACCCACCTTATATCTACTCTAGTATATGCCTTACAAATTCTTACAAACATTAATAAATCTGACCTAGCAAAACTTGAAACTTGTTATAATAAAATTGCAAAATTTGCCAGAGTAACAAATTTCAGATCCCATCATTGTCTGGCTTTAAAACAACTATCCTGGCTCAAACTATCAAATCTACTTGCTTATAATCAACTCACCTTTCCCCATCAAATACTAAATCAGCAGAAAAAATACCAGTATTTCAAAATCTACTAATGAACTACTCCAATAACAGGGTATTGTATTCCAGTAACAAATCCTTCCTAAATACATCCAAACCTACCAATGCAGCTGGAGTTTCCCTTTACTTCAGCTGCATAGCCAAAACTTTGAAATTCCCTGCCGTTAAATATCAGAACAACTAATAACACTTCCAACTTTAAAAAAACTTCTCAAATCACACCTATCAGAATCATGGACCTGCTCTTGCACAAACCCTGGTTACGAAATAGATGTCTTAAGGCAGCTAAAGGAACACAACCTGTTACTTTTGTATTTGTATATTATACCCCTACTAAGCATATGTACACTTAACCTGCTTGTTTTTAACCTACAATCACAGTACTGCTATTCTTTGCATCCTATCGAGACTATATGCTTGTATCAGTGAAATGTATAACATATTTTCATTTTGTACTTGTATCTGAGACTGAATCAATATTTGTATCCATACGTTGTATATGTATCTTATGGTTAGTTATAAATGTGGAACTTTTCTCCCGGGCCTCTGCTGAAAAAGGACATTTTGTCCAGTCAGACTTTTCTGGTAACAGATATAAAATAAATAAAATAGTTTGCACCACATCTAGTTATCAATGGCCCATTTCCCAATTTTATATGAAACAGTTAAAAAAGAAGTGGACTAGCATGCAGCCCATTCGGGATACTTTTAGTAACCATATCGTGATACACAGGAAAACCATCCACTTTGACTTGTTGCATTCTGTTGTTTTATCAGGGTTTTGCTCATTGAAATTTAATGCCTTTAATTTGCAATCATTCATTACACAGAATAGAGTTGAATGTCTTTTAAAGATCAAGATAAGCAATATGCACTGCAACTCCTCACCGAGAGCTGCTTTTACTTCTAGGAATGCCATGAGATTCAAAATCAAGATATTCTACTAACAAATGCACACTGCTCCATATCTTACAGAGGTAGGACCACTCTGTCTTTCTGGTTAAGCTCCATTATGACTTTCTGTATTATTTGAGATAGAACACTAGTTAGGCTAAAGATTCTAAAATTGTCACTGTCTGATGTGACACCCCCAAGTAAAGTAATACCAGTAATGCCTGCCACCAGAGATCTAGGGCATGTCCACATCCTAACATTTTACTTAAAATGCCTGATAATGTTTTTTCTTGATTCGTTAAAGATTTTACATTTCTGTGTATCTGATTTATTTAACTTTGTCTGGTCTGTAGTTGTACAAAGGACATCCTTCTTCATCTTGTAGCAGCCTGACATAAATATTTACTGTGAAGTTTATATGTTTTTTATTTGGTAAGTACATTTGTTATGCCCTATAGTTAAACAATCGCTGTGTCACTTATTGATAACATGTTACATTCATAATTTTTCACTGTCAGTTTTCTGACACAAGTAAAGAATACCTTATTGTTACTTTCATCTTTTTGAAATCAAGAAGAGTTTATTATTAGGTTTGCAAGATTTGTTTAAGACAAGTAAGTTTTTTCTACACTTATTTTATTCTAGATTTGTTCTTATGACAAGGGTAGTTTTTGAAAACTAAGCAGTACCTCTTTTTTCTGTTGTATATATTATTCATTTTTTTCAAAGAACAGTACTTTATTTCGGCTTTCATTTTTCTGTATAAATGCACAGATATATACCTCCCATTTGATCATTTAGTTTAAATTTTATTATTTATGATTACCACCCTACCCACTAAACATAAAATATAAAGTTATAAACTCCACCACTTCACCTCAATCACCATTCACAAGCACGGCCTGGTCAGCAGCCTATAGGTATGAACACAAACCTCACTAACTTGGTTTTCCTTTCATATGCACATCTTAGGTTCATAGGTTTATATGTTCATACATACTTACTAGGCTAATGACCACAAGGGCCTTTTTAAGCCTAGCCATGCATCCCAAATCTCTGACACATTCTGATAACCTTGATAAGTGTAAGCATGGGCCTGGGAGACGAACCATTTACAGGTTAGCTGTTTGCATCAGAGACATAGGTGCCAAACCAGGGATGAATATCTGGTTTCCCATCCAATTGTCCAAGTTGCACTTGAATTGGATTAGGAAGGAACTCTGCTTTACATGGATGGGGATCCTGTTCCATACACTGGGTAGTCTCTGGGATGTATACCTATCTCTCCAGCAGGTATTTATATCACAGGCAAAGTTTAAGTCTTTAGAACGGGTAATTCTGGTACTATTTGTTTTTGTGGATATACAGGAGGTCCATCAGAGTGGGGTCTGACAATGCCCTGTACGCCAGAGAAAGATCTCCCCTCAAAAGCATGTAGGAGACAAAATACAGGGATAGGGCCTTGAGGCAGTCTGCATAGGACATATTTCTTATGCCCTGTATTCTTTTAGTGAGAAACTTCTGTCAACGTTCCAATTGTTGGATATGCCTAGTTAGGTACATACCAAAGGGGGCATCGTACTCAATGACAGGTCTGATGAATGCTACAGTGGAACAATGACTTCCTTAGACTTAGATGCCATACCTTTGTTTATAAGTTGTGCAACATAGAATGATTTCCTCACCACTGTAGACACATGATGATCAAAGGCTAGATTACTATCTATGTGTGTCCCTAAGTCTCTGACTACTGGGTCATCTCTAAGGGGTGTGTTGTCATCTGTTTTGTAATCATGCTACTTTAGTTCATTACATTGCAACCCTTTCTGTATTTGTCTTACATGCTTCCATCCTTCTTTATTTTATGTTTCATTGTAATTGCATAAAATACTTTTGTTGACTCAGTTCAACCCAGGTTGAGTGTAAAATTTATCAGTTTTGATCAGTGCCTTCCCCTGGTAAGCATGCATCATAGAGAGGATTATGATTGAGTCGCCTATAGTAATGAGCATATTATGTGTTCGAGACATGGATGGCAAGAAATTCACCTCAAGACCAAAGCTCGAGAGGTGAATCTGGGCATCCAAGTCAAGAACACATACTATCATGTCCCAATCAGATTTCCGCTCATAATTATTTGTAGTGCATGGAGCTTTATCTGTTCCATGTACTATAAATTAGTCAAAAGTAAGATTAAAAAAATGTGATCTGTTGTGCCAGCTTTGAAAGATGGTAAAGCAGTGGGGAAGTGATTGGCGTTCCTACATATTCCCTGTGTAAGGGAAGGAGTTGTAATCAAAATAGCAGGTGTACTTTAGCAGACAGCAGGCAGAAATAGGATTTGAAAGAAGCCGTTTTTAGCATGATCATATGCTCCATGCACTGCAAATAAATAAAGATTAAGCAATACAAAAAACATATTCTGACTGGTGCACTTTTGTTGAGATTTTAAGCATGGTTTCGCATTTCTCCAATGAATCTTAACACAGCAATATAATCATCTTTCATGAAACACTGTATACTAAAATTCACGATATATTAATAGCACAAATTCTTTACCACAAAATATCCATATTGATAAGTTGAAAACTCATCACAACCTTTCCTCACTACAAATCTTCAACATTTCTTAGGCTCTTACACCTAATATTTTATTTATCATGGTTTTCTTCTTCACTTTATAAATCTTAAACTTCAAGTACTGCCCATTACTTTTCTTAACTATAGCATCTTGGGATACAACCTTTGAATTTCAATAAATAACTGAATAAGGAATGGAAAGACTCTTCAGTCTCATCAAATACTCAGATCTTACATCCATAACAAAAAGAGAAGACAGAGCAAGATTTATGCTGGGGGGGGGGGGTGGTATTGAGCAGAGAGTGGGAATATGCCCTTTCTCAATTGTTGTGCTTTCTCAGAATTGGTATATATAAAGTAGCAGGGTTGAGGAGGCAAAGACCCCCACATGGGAGTGCAAGGGGCTTGTCAACCTGCATAAAACACGGTCAGCTTTTTTTTTTTTGAGTGTGTGTGTGTGTGTGTGTGTGTGTGTGTGTGTGTGTGTGTGTGTGTGTGTGTGTGGGTGTGTGTGTGTGTGTGTGTGTGTGTGTGTGTGTGTGTGTGTGTGTGTGTGTGTGTGTGTGTGTGTGTGTGTGTGTGTGTGTGTGTGTGTGTCTGTGTGTGTGTGTGTGTGTGTGTGTGTGTGTGTGTCTGTGTGTGTGTGTGTGTGTGTGTGTGTGTGTGTGTGTGTGTCTGTGTGTGTGTGTGTGTGTGTGTGTGTGTGTGTGTGTGTGTGTGTGTGTGTATGTGTGTGTGTGTGTGTGTGTGTGTGTGTGTGTGTGTGTGTGTGTGTGTGTGTGTGTGTGTGTGTGTGTGTGTGTGTGTGTGTGTGTGTGTGTGTCTGTGTGTGTGTGTGTGTGTGTGTGTGTGTGTGTGTGTGTGTGTGTGTGTGTGTGTCTGTGTGTGTGTGTGTGTGTGTGTGTGTGTGTGTGTGTGTGTGTGTGTGTGTGTGTGTGTGTGTGTGTGTGTGTGTGTGTGTGTGTGTGTGTGCGTGTGTGCGTGTGTGTGTGCGTGTGTGCGTGTGTGTGTGTGTGTGTGTATATAGATGCTTGACTGGGTGTATTTGTGTGTTTTTGTATGTGACATTGTGTAGGTATACGTGGTTTGGTGTGATTACAAGGAAAAGGGTGAATAACAGATCATTATTACTATCATTGTAGCATTAGATCTTTCAGTATATACCCACCAGGGCAGTTATGAGTTTACTTCTAATTAGAAAATGGCGGTTTAACCAGTCTGATTCTAAGTCTAAACAGATACAATAGCTTTAGAATACAAACACCTGTACATTTTTGATTTTGCAATGAAGTTACCCAGCTGCTCCCCACCCATGCATGATAGCAATGCAATATCACTTTGTAACTATCCTCTGAGTGAAGCAATGCTATTCTAAATCTTTTTATGCCTTAGTACAGAATTGTGCTGCTGTGTGAATAAATAATCTGATCCTCTTAACATTAAATAGTTAAGCTTAACACTGTGCCACATTGTCCTTATTCTTAAATAATTCCTGGGGACATTACAATGATGTTTACCACTAAGTCTTAATAATTCCATGCAATAGATATTTCGCCATCATACTGTGCTCAAAGCTTTCTTTCACCTTGCACATTTAATGTTTATGGCTGTACCAGGCATTGCTATTCTCTGCTTGATTCTTTCCTTATGGGGGCAATACTTTTTAGCTGTTGTTTTATAGTCTGTGTTTGGTTTTACTCATTAAGTATCAGTGTTGCGGCTAGAAAGGAGCCCTTATGTTCAGTGTAAGCTGCATATACAAATTAGTCAATATATAAATAAAATATTACTTTGAAGCCCTAAGAGTCACAGGTTGAGATTCAGCAGAGGGCAAATGCTCAGATGAAGCAAGCTTCTGGGCATAATTTCATAATTTTGCCCAAGGTCAGCACCTTTCCCATTTAGACAGAACCTAATAAAGCGCAATCCTAATCCAACTACAGCTCGGACAGGGAAGTGTACCACATAACATCACTAGTTGCAATTATTATTCCAGTACAGTCACACCTCTACCACGTAAGAACAAATCTATCCACAGACATGTAGATCATTCCAGAGATGCAATAAATCAGTAACTGGTACTGGCCACTTCTGTGCCAAAATGGCAACTAAAGAGCCACTTCTCAAAGGAGTAGTTTGCCTGTAGCAGTTTCATACATGAAAACAAAAGACAAAACAAAAAGTGGCACTCAGATTATCAAAATGTCTCCACCTCTTTGCTTTTTAATCCAAGCTGCAACAATCTCAGGATGGATAAAGGATATGCAATGGCACACATAAAAATATTAGCATGGTTTTCATCAAATGCAGTTTCACACTAGAAACCCGACTTGAAAAAATGCACATAACATAATCTAAAAAAGGAAGCTACTACTGAGTCAACAGTTACCTGCTTCAGTCTGGACTGAAGTTGAAATCTGCAACATATGGATGCCTTATTAAACCAAGGCCTCCCTAAGTCACTCATAGTTCATGCAAAGGAACAAGAGCCCATAAAATGTTTTCAGTAAAGAGTAGGGGATAGTTTTGATTTGAAACTTAAATTAAAATAGCAAACTGTTTCACAGATCATTATAACTTAGAAAAAATAATTTTATTGCAAATCCAGCAAGTATTTTGCTTTTTATTCTCAAACTAGCACATATTCAAAGCAGTGTTACATGATTAAAAAGTACCTAATATAGAAAACATTCTGTTCATAAATGAAAACCTGTTGGTATTACTTGTGGTCACTACCTACCTACATCACTTCTTTTCATCGAATTCTACTTCTTTCCCTCTAATAACCATAATTCATTGCTGCACATTCTCAAAACACTAAGTGCTGGTTAAAACAGCCAAAAGCAATTCAAAAACAAAAAGTTGCTAAATGTGGTTCAGTGAAAGCTGCTTGCAAAAAAGCAGTGTGAATCAGACACTTCAGGAAATAGTTTATGCAACAGGGATAGTTTATGCAACAGTGAGTTTGCGTTTTCTGCTGCTCAGTGCAGTTTATACAACAGTGAGTTTGCCTTTTCTGCTGCTCAGTACTGCATGCAGACATTCAGGACAGACAATATTACTTCTGTGCATGCAACTGTAGTACACATTCTTTGCAGCTACACTGAGTTTAGCTAAGAATCTTTAAACATTTTCTTACTCATATTTAACACAAATGGCTTTCCTAATCATACCTCCAAGCTTCAAGTGTCCTGTGCCCTCAACCTGATGTCAAATGCTTCATTGGGCTGCTGAGAAGCAATGACTCACTCACCTAAGAACAGCAGCTCTAAGACACCTTCTAGAACAGTGCAGCATTAGTAAGTTATTGGTGATGGCTCCAGTTGGAGCTTTCTTTATGAAATGCCACTTGAAGCAGTTATAGCATTGCAGCTTTGCAAAAGCCTTTACATAGAGTTGTAACTCCTCATTTATAAATCCAGTCAGGTGTGTCACCTTTCCTGACAGTATTCATGCAAATGTCTCAAGGGAAAAGAATCCTTTACAACTAGGTGATCTTACTTGTTGATACAGTGAAAATCTCAAGATAAAAAGATTACATAACTAGTTAATTCACTGGAGACCTAATACTTCTTTAATGGGTACCTGCTTTCTATTATGTATCTTGTCATTAAATTGCTAAAGACCCAGAAAGTGAAGACAAACACAATTTGGAGCAACATTTGTAAATTTAAAATCAGGAAATAATATGCCATATTATACTATGAATTCTTCCCTAAATATTATACCCTTAAAGACTTTCACCCCCCCCCACACACACATTTTTTCAGCAATCCAGTCCAAATGACTGTAATAGCAACTTCTACCTTCTTCATAAGAATATCATCAAGAGGTAACAGTCTTCTAAGAGGGCATCTCAGCTTGAATATTTTAAATTTCAAGAACTATGCTGTGGCATCTCAGGCTGGGATACCTTCTCCTATGGGTTTTTCATACAACCCAATCTCACAAAGGGAAAACAAAAATCTCTGCAGATCCTGTGCCTAGAAATCACACCACAGAGCATTACAAATTAGGAAAAAGGGTTTGTTGAAGTGTATTAACCCACCAGCTGTTTCACGCAGGAATGGGCTTGGCCAGATTGACTGTCGTGCCTAACGGCTGTGATGTTGCAAGCAAATGAAGCATGTTTGACATCCCATGAAGATTTGCCAATGACATCATGCATATTAATAGTGTAATTGTAGTTTACTCTCTTCCTCAATGTACTGCGATTTCGGATTTTACATATTTAAATAGGGGGGTGAAGGGGGGCTTGCCCCCCCCCCAACAAAAGTAAGTTTAAACTGTAAATAATGTAAGGGAGTGTTGACCTATATATTTTGACTGCATAGTTACAGTTTTTTTGCTATTAGTTAAAGAAGGAAGTGCAGAGTCACAGTGTCATTCCTGTATTATGCACTACATCACTGAGTTCTCAGTAGCTGTTGTATGTGTTTTTTGAGTAATGACTTGATACAGCTGCATCTTGTAAATAACAGGAATGCAAGTTTTGTTAAATTGCCATGCACATTTTTATTAACTTTTGCAATGACTTTCTTTTAGTGAATTTCTTTGCATTTACAGTGAGTTAACATGTTCGCGGTATGTGCTTACTGATCCCGAAGAATATTCATGTGGACGACAAACACATGAATATGTTTATTCATGACTGCACTGTAGCATCAGCCTGCTGCTGAGTGTTGGGTGGGCTTTGAGTGGTGCTTGCTACTGGGTATCTGATGGGTTAATACACTTCAACAAAGCCAGGAAAAAAAATAATGCAAGTTCTAAACAAATTTTATTTTTGATACTCAAACTAGCTTACTTGTTTCCACCTCTACAAAAAAATGGTGACGGCCTGTGTGGTTGCGGCTGTGTCAGCTTGTTCTAGAGATATGCATATTTTGTCTTCTTTTGTACAGAAAAATCTCGAAAAAATCTATTTCTGGTCTTCCAGTTGAAGGTACAATAACTTACAGTAGACAGACGTTACTAGCAATTAAACAGTCAATATCTACATTTTGCTGGTTGGATGCCTTGAAGTCTATGCAGTATCTGGGGCCTACTACTTGCATGGAGCTACAACAACTGTGTATTTTAACTCTTCACACTCTAAAGTGCCTGAAACTGGTAGAACAGGTTTCTGGAATATGCTGGACAAGGAAAAAGATAAATAAATGTCAGAGAACAAGGAATAGAGGATGCAGAGCAGGTATTAATGTAAAGTTAAAAGCAAACTCCTACAGGCCTGTACTACCAACTATACTGCCAGCTAATGTGAGATCACTGGAAAGCAAGATGGACTACTTCAGACTGGGACTCTCCACCAAGAACAAGGTGAGAAATACTTGTTTACTTTTGATTACTTAGACGTGGCTGCATGACAAGATAAATGCAGTAAATTTAGAGAACTTTATGCTGTTTTGTGCATGCAGAGAGAAAACATACACTGTATGGAAAGGCCAGAGGAGGTGGAGTCTGCATCTATGTTAACAAAAAATGGTGCAGCAACTGTGAAATCATAGTATCACACTGCTGGAAAGTTCCTGTCCATTAAATGTAGACCATTTTACTTGCCCAGGGAGCTGAATGGGATGAGTAACAGTGATGTATATCTCACCTAGTGCTAATACCACCGAGGCTCTAAATAAGCTATTCAATCACTTGGGTGAGCTGCAGAGCAAATATCCTAACTTTGTACATGTGGTAGCTGACGACTTTAATAAAGCAGATCTGAAAGAAGTACTCCCACACTACCATCAGTAGGTGGACATTCCTACAAGGGGTGATAATATCCTGGACAAGGTTTACATAAACTTAAAGAAAGCTTATAAGGCTGTGCAACTTCCACAAATAGGAAACTCTGACCATTATACCATCTTGCTATCATCAGCTTACAAACCTGCACTGGTTAGAGAGAAACCCATGAAGAAACAAATCAGGGTATGGCCCAAGGGGGCTATGAAGGCCCTCCAAGACTGCTTTGAAAGAACAAACTGGGATATGTTCAAGAAGGCGGCCATAGTTAATCAGCATCTGAACATTGATGAATACACTGAAGTAGTGATGGCATACATTTCAAACTGTGTTTATGGGGTAACGAATACAAAGAGTATCACTATTAGAGCTAACCAGAAGCCATGGCTCACCTCTAAGGTACATATGCTTCTGAAGGAGAGAAATGCAGCTTACCGGGCTAAGGCAAAGTAGCTCTAAGTGTAGCAAGAGGTAATCTGTGGAGGGGTATAAAGGAGGTTAAGAGGCAGTAAGGTAGAAAGGTACAGAACCACTTTGAAGACATGAAGGATGCAAGGATACTATGGCAAGGCATATCGGAGATCACTGACTACAAAATCAGGTCAGCACAGTGTGAGGTCAGCATCGAATTCCTGGACAGTTTGAACATCTTCTTTGGTAGATTTGAGGAAAGAAACAACAGGTTGGCACTATAGTTACCCACTGAAGAGAAGGATGCAGTACTCAGCCTCAGCAGAGAGGAAATAAGAAGACATCTAAGGAGAGTGAACCTCAGGAAGGCAGCTGGCCCAGACAACATACTGGACAAGGTCTTGAAAGGCTGCACTTATCAACTATGCACAGTGATCAAGGAA
>NC_056737.1:1360565842-1360650842 GCF_019279795.1 Protopterus annectens | reverse complement strand
CATTTCCAGGACATATGTACTTGAAAGCTTAAGAGCTTGATAATAGAATTTTTTTCTCTGTTTATGTTCACCCATTTACCCATTTCACCTGCATCACTAAAAAGATGAGTTCTGTCTTTATAACATGAGATATCCTTGAAAAGTGTAAGTCCCAGAAATTGGAGACACAGACAAATACAATTATGAGTATTTTATTCCGGCCAACAGCAGCAGCATGCATACATTTCAGTTTAGTCTCAGCAGACACACTTCACCTTGACAAAATAGAGACAGTGCAGCTTCTGCCTTCTGGCAAGAACAAGGTCTGACCACCTTAAAGCAGTACTCATTACATACAGATGCTTAAACAGAACAGGAAGGATAAAAAAGAGGGAGTGATGGCTTGAAGCCAGAGATTCTTCTTGCATTCACATTAATAGATTCCTCTCCCCAGGACTGGAGCAGCATACATTTGTAATACTCAGAGATCACTAGGAGAACTCTAAAAGCCATACAGACAGACATATATGCAGGTGGCCTTCTTGTCATAGCAGGCCTGAATTTAGGTTCAGGAGCATATGCTGCTGCATTTAGCTTGACCTCTTTTGGTCATAGTTGTACTTGGAATACTGTTCTTAGGGAATACAAAACGCCACAACACTCATCCTCCTTTGGTTTAGTCTCACGGTCCACGTCTCGGGATGATCACTCCACTTTTCTGGAATCATAGATTATGTTATCTAATTGTTATACCAGTCTTCCCTGGAAGTAATCTTTCCCTGTTTCATTTTCACAATCAGAGCAAACATCTTTTCACAAGTCAACCACGATGTGATTCAAAGTAAATACAGAGGCCCAATCACTTGTATTATTCTGACAGGAATTTTGTTTTTCCACTGAAGCAAATTTTCTCCATTTTGCCAAGTTGGTTGTCTCAAAGCATGCCTCTTCACAGTGTTTATGTAGTACTTACTTTGCAAGATTGTTTTTAGTTTTCCTTATAAAATCAAGATGAATCACATCCATTAAGTATGAAAATGGATAGTTCTATATATTCCTGTTACCTAGCCAGCATCATACCATCTTAAGGTAATTTATATTTCCACCTGACATGGCTGTGTTCATCTGTCAACAGTTCTAGCTGAACTCTATGAATTATGCAAAAGACTGGTAAAGAGAACATAGACCTTGCCTTATACTACTGTAGAAATATGGTTACTCTGCTATACTTAAAGTGTTAGAATGTATTCATGACTGATCTAGATATAATTGCCAGCTGTATGGAATACTTCACTCAGTTAAATATATACAAATAATACACTGCTCATCAGCATTTACTATGGGTTATATGCACATGCACAAAATATCAATACAAATAATTAAAGCAAAACAGTACAGTGATAAGACGAAAGACACTGAATGTACCAACAAAACTACATGCAAAAATTAACACCGACTTGAAAAAAACCTGCATAACAACAAAAATGTTCCGACTTAAATTTTGTAGGTCAATGTGACATACTATGGAAACAAGGAACCTACTTATGGGCTATAAAAAGGAAAGTAAGATTTTGAAAAAAATAATGTAAAGAAGGGATTTGAGGCAATCACTGTAATGTAAGCAACAGTTACGTGACTTTTATCCGTTCTCAAGGCTCTACGTATCAAACTCTAATTGCATGCTCTATTATACAGTGAACTGGGTTATACATTTTACATTATCCAATGAAGGGTTTGCCAGGTCACTTTCAATTTCTGCAGATAGTAGAAGGCACATTCATGTCTTTCAGTTTATCAATGCATTGGTATAGCTTTTACTTATTTGTAATGACGTTTTGCATATCTGCATAAAAGCAATAGAAACAAAATGCATCAATCAGTTGGGAACGTAATGCTGCCTATCCCCTGGTTAGCTCATGCTCTACATAATGACATTTGTATCATTTTATTTAAATCTTCGTAGCAAGGAACATCGGCTATGTTCCTTTTCAGCTAACAGGCATAAATATAAAATTATTCAAAATGTCTTAAAAGCCCAAGTAAAATACAATAAACTTCAGTGCTGACATACCACTGAAACTTTCATTTTAAATCCTAAACAGTGTGTCACACCACAAGAATAACCATCTCACTACTTCAAACTTAACAGGTCAAGAATGTAACCTAAAACAAAGGACACCTAAAGCTACAAAAAACACTGAATAATCATACTCTAAAGCTAATACTTTAGCCATGGGATAACAGCTGTAATGCATGACCCAGGTAAGGATTTACATTAGTTTACACAAGGTGACACACATATATACTCCCACACCTTCACCTCATGAGTAAAACCTGCATCACTGTGAATACATTCACATCTCCATTATGTTTTACAACCACATTACTATTGCTGACTGATCAACACAGACATCCTTACCTGGACCCATCTGCCAGGTTACAGTTCTCATTCAAATACTGAAATGGGTACAGTAATGCAGATAATGCTCCACCAGAACATTATTCAACAAAGAAATATTTTTTTGTTGAAATCTGCTACTTTTATTATGCACCTCAGCACTTTCTCCTACAGGTACCTCCCTCTTATATAAAACAATATAACTCATGTTAAGAGTGCCCGACATCCCAGTGGCTTTTTCTTCCTTGACTCAACCCTGCCCCTTCCAAAATAGTTAATCACATCAGTTATATGTGGAATGGCAGGTAGAACACTTACTATTGATGGCTTGAAGATTAGAAAGTTGTGGGTTCCATTCTCACAGCAGATGTTTAGAGTTATGTTTCACTACAGACACTGCAGTGGAGATGCAGGTGGAAGGCTGAACTCTTTTGGTGCTATCCTTCAGCTGAGATGCTAAATTGATGTGCTGTCTGCCTAAGTTGGTTGTATAGCTCAAATGGCTGCAAAGTTCCCAGGTATACAGTGAACTGCTTGCATTATATTTGCACATCATTGCTCAGCTCTGTGTGTGCTGCTCTTCAGTCCTTGCATGAGCAATTTGTTCATGCTCAAAGCGTATTTTTCTAAGGTCTATGACCTCATTATTCCATGGAGAAACAGCACAAGACGTTTTTACTTCTATATTAATGATTACTCTTCCCATCCAAGGTACAGTGACCTCCAATTGAGAATAATAATTGGGGTATTGGGGGAGTGGAGGTCTTGACAACCTAAAACAAAGTGCCCTGTTTTGTTTGTACAGTCAGAACTACATTTGCTACAAGAACGTTTGTTCTCAGGCTACCTGTTTCAAATAGTTTTTGCCATGCAGTTGTGTTCTGAGGCTTGAAGCCTCAAGGAATCACAATGGACTTAAGGACCCATCGGATTTATAGAAAAGAGCTTCCATTATCCTGGTCAGTCTTCTACCATATGCATAAATATAGCCTTAGATCTCTTCTCAAATATAGTTTCTATGACCGGTGAGGCTAACTCAGTCAGACATGTAAATAAATAAATCCTGGATTCTTCCCTTCAAAGCACTCAAACTTGTATTCCCTGGCACTGAACAGCAGCACCCACTTTTGTGTTTATACCATCAGTTTAATTAGATACTGTTGAAGCCTGTCTCACAATCTATTACTTCCACACCTGAACTAGATAGCCTTTCTGGAATCCTACAAGTCCATCATTAAGAGTAACTTTCATTAATTTTACCATTGCATAATTCAGGTTTAACAGTCAAAAGTGATGTGAATATAAGTCAGAACTTCAGTGTACAGCACAAACACTTCGGCGCTATTGCGATTTTGCCCATATAACTTGATCAGACTAAAAGTCCAGGTACATCCAACAAAAAATGCATTGTAATGACCGGGCCATTCCAATCAAAATAACCCCGTGGCCTGAGAACATCTCCATGGTGTCAAGTAATACATTAATCAGTATTATGAGCAGGACAACTAAAGTTTCCACTGTGTCTTAGAGAAACTTTCTTAGCTAGCTCTGTGGGAAATCTAATCAGTGATTGTGAAGAACATTGGACTTTGTGTAACTGTGGACCTATTACATCAAATGACACCATTACACAAAATCTAGTGTAGTCCATACTCGCCAGTTCCTGTACTATATTGAAGTTGCTGCCACACGGAGTCCTAGGCATCTCCACAGTAAAAGAAGTAACTAGGTTAGCTTATTTCTTTTACAGGGAAAATGATAGATGATTTTGTTAGTTCTGACTGTAATGGGGATTTATCCTCCCCTTATCCCCAAAAATGTTTTTTAAATGGTAGAGTGGTAGACTGAGGAGGTGACAGCCCCCCCTTACAAAACAAATTAACCATAGAAAACTACAGAATCTGTCCGAATGCTACAGTCGCGGAGGTTGTCAAACTATGGTATCTCATTATCATTCTGAGAGTTACACAAATGCACTAGAACAGTCCAGTATTAGACATTAATGACATCTTATCTTCGTCCTCCTCTATACAGTTTCAAAAGCTCTCTAGCTATCTCTTCTCTGAATGCGGCAACCATCCAATACACATCCCGATGAATTCCTGCACTTGCTTTATGCCTGTGCTCATCTCCTCGCATTCCCAAATGTCACTTGACACATTTCATCTTCCTTACAGAGGAGGAGCAACGGTTCATATAAAAAAGAGTCTACAATCGTATTTAGATATGCTACCAATACACGTAACTCCGTACAAATTACAGAAGGAGTCATTACTGGACATATTGCGGGTGCTGCGAAGAGCACTTTTGGCTGACATCAAAGAGTGAAATAATACTAATTTCATGAACTTTAATCGTACTTTGACTTAGGAATGGGATCCATTCCCGTCATGGTTTTAGAAACCCAAAACATTTGAAGAAAGTAAAAAAAAGGATTAGCAATGAAAAGGTTTAAAAAAAAAAAACAGAAACCAAACTTACATATTACTTGTGAAGTGAAGGAGTTAGTGTAGAAAATCCAACTCTGGAAACATCACAGCATGTAAGAACAGTGAATTCCCAAATTAATAAAAAAACAGGTGGAATGGGAAACATCTGATCACCTGCCACTTGGAGATACTCTGCAGCCTTCAGTAGGAAACCAGTACATACAAAAGTTCAGTTGGAGATGCACAGCAATGGGAGGAACAGGAAATGGTGCAAACTCTGATGCAGTCAATGTTGTGGAATAATAGGCCAGTGAGTTACAATATGAAAGAGCAATGGATGATGAAGGATGCAGTTGAAGAGAATATGTACCCTCAGAAAACAGAGAACAAAGAATGTGCCCTCGGTTTAGAAGAAAATGATGTACGGGAAGAGTTTCTTGATTTAATAGAGATAGATAGACATATTAAGATCAAGGAAATAAATAGATTACAGAAAATCAGTAAGACCCAAAACGTTAGACGTCTGATTAAACAAATGAACACAATAAACAAGACTATTAACAGAAATTCATGTGATATAACAGAAATAAATAGGATATACTATGCAGCTAAATTAATAAAGATAAAGTCTTACTACAAAAATACAGGTCAACAAGGGAAAAAAAGGCAAGAAATAAAATGCCATCATGGAAGCACCGAACAGAGAAAATATAAAGCAATTAAGGCAAGAAGTGTCACTGTTAAAGACTACAAAAGAGAACACAGCTCAACAAAAATACTTAGAAACATAGACTTGACAAAAACAGTGTGCAGTATTAAAGTAGATCAGGATCTATTGCACACTATTCCAAATAATAAACTAAGGATATCAATGTAGAAAAAAACATAGACGATATACAGATAAATATAAATGAAGAGTACAAAATAAGCAGTTCACTGATGACCCAAAAAAGTTTTATAAAGAATTGGGAAACAAAGCAAAAGGAATAGAAATACCATAAAATAAAGAAGAAATATACACATTTGGGGAAATATCTGTGAAGATCCTGTGGAACACAATGAAGATGCTGAATGGACAGAAGAAGTAAAAGAAATAGTAACAAGTTCAAATGTACAGGAAATGAAATGGGATGAAGTAATAGCAAAAGAAACTGAAACAAAATTAAGAAAAGCTCCTAACTGGTAAACCCCCAGGCCCAGATGCAGTACCTAACATCAAGCTAAAAGTATTAACATCTTTACAAGAAGATTTAGCCCTGAGTAATATCTACTTAAATGCACACCCTGAACAGACAACTACTTGATTAACAACAGGAAAAACGATACTCCTCCTTAAGCGTGAACCTGCACGCTATCCTAAAAACTATAGATCTATTACTTGCCATCTGATGATGTATAAACTATACAGTGGAGTTGATGCCAACATAGTTTATAGTCATTTAGAAGACAACTCAGTATTAGCAATAGAACAACAGGGTAACAAAAGAAAGTCATATGGAACAAAGGATCACTTGCTGTTAAATAAAGTCATTTTTTTTTTGTATCGTGATGAACTATGTGGAAATTGTTTTCCCTGGGCCTCCTCTGAAAATGGGCAGTTTTTGCCAAGTCAGACTTTCCAGGTAATGAAACGTAAAATAAATAAATAAAATAATGGAGAATTATGAAAAGAGAAAGAATCTAAGTCTGCCACAGATATATTACAAAAAAAAAAAAAAAAAGTTGACATCCCACTTTCACAGATAAAGGAATGTTTACAGATCTATAAGATATGCCCTACATAGATTAATTACATTACAGTGACCATGAAACAGTGCCAAGTCACTTTGCAGCTAACTCATAATAAGGGACAAATTATTATGCCAGAGATAAAATTTGAAAGGGGATATTCAAGGGTGACTCTTTGTCACCTTTACTGTTTAGTCTTGCTCTTAACCCATTAAGCTGTCTACTTAACAGATTAGGTCATGGTTACAATTTGGCTCCCAGAAAACAACAAAATGTAAAAACTTCTCATCTTCTTTTTCTGGATGATTTAAAATTGTATAGTTCATCAGAAGAGGATCTGAAGGCACAACTGGAAGTGGTCAAAACTTTCTCAGCTGATATAAGAATGCCAGTTGGTCTTGATAAATGTGGAAAATAACATTTAAAGCAAAGAAAATATCACTCTGGGACAGGAATGTGATAGGAACTTGAGCAGGAGGAACTGTATAAATATTCTGGAATTGATGAAGGAACGACAATAAAATATGAACAAATGATAATAAAACTCAGTAAGGAATGTTTAGAAGACTAAAATTAATACTGATAACAGCCCTGACATCTAGGAACAAAGCCCAAGCTATAAACTAATTTGCTCTTCCTGTTTTAACTTGCAGTTTGGAGTGACTGACCCCAAAGCATATTGGATCAGTTGGACAGGAAAACAAGAAAAATGCTTCACGCTTATCAAATGATTTATAGAAATCAGTGCATACCAAGATTATATATTCCTTGTTCTGAAGAAAGTATGGGCCAACTCAACATGGATTACATGTATCGATCTGTAATCATAGGACTGCATAAATATCTGCTGACTGCATCAATTCCAAATACAGTGAAAGTTTTGAAACATAAAGAGAACAAGTCTAAGATGACTTCTTTGCTTAGTTCAGCAGAAGCATATCAGTGTCAAGTGGGAATGGAAACCAACCCAGAAGTAGAAAAAAATCAGGCAGCAATTGCATGTGCCAAAAAATCGAAAGAAAGATAATAAGGAGCAGGATCAGGGCATAAATAACATTGTAAGTATAAAACACTCATGGAACAACCTCATGTTGATCAGGATCTGACACAAGGATGATTAAAGAGAGATGGATTCAAACCAAAAGATGAAAGGTTAATATCGGTGGCTCAAGAGACTGGACTATGCACATGTTGGTTTACAATGTCTGTTGAGCATGTGGGAGAGACAGAGAAATGCAGGTTCTGTAAAACAGCACTGGAAGCAAAACTGTTGCACTGGGGATTGTGCAAGTATTACAATACTGAAGCAGCTGAAAAGCATTGGAAACATGAGCCACAAAGCATCACAGAAAATAATGAAGTTTATATCACATAGGATCATCCATTACCAACAGTTCAAAAAATGATGCGAGAAAACCAGCTGTAGTAGTGCATGAAAAGAAACCAAAGCAGTATTGATCATTGAGATTGCTACACCCAGTGATTACAGTGCCTTATGTATAGAGACACAAAGTCATAAAATAACAGGATTTGCAGGAAGAAAGGAGGGTAATGTGGAAGAGGGATACCCAGACAGTTCCAATAGTAGTTAGAGCAATGGGTTTCATAAAAAAAGAATTTACAATCATACTTAGATATGTTACCAGTTCTGCGGTGGTGCAGCGGTAGCATTGTTGCCTCACAGCAAGAGGTTCTCCCATTCGATTCTCAGCTGGAGTGCAGGGGAGTGCCTTCTGTGTGGAGTCTGCATGTCCACCCTGCGGTTGGGTGGGCGTTCAAAAGACATGCGTAAATGGGCGTGCCTTCGCTGAAGGTTGAACGTCAAGCTGGCACCTCAGCACTCATGGAAATCTACTGCCAATCATTAGCGGACCGGAGTTCCGCTGTGGCGACCCCTAACCCGGAAAAGCCAAAAGACAACAACAACAACTTAGATATGTTACCAATACATGTAACTCCTTATGAATTGCAGGAGGAGTCAGTCTGGGCACTTTGCAGGTGTTGCAAAGAGCACTTTTGGCTAACATCAAAGACTGAAGCAATACTAATTTCATTAACTTTAATCATACTTTGACTTAGGAATGGGGTCCATTCCCATCATGGTATTAGAGGCCCAAAAGACTTAGAGAAATTAAACCAAGAAATGATTTCCTTCTTTCCCCTTCCTTAGTCACACAGTGTGTATCTTCTAAAAAAAATCTTTTGTTTATACATTTAATCATGTAGGCAGTTTCATAAATATCTATCATTTATTTGCCCTCAAAAGCTTCCAAATAATATAGCCAGCTCCTGTTCCTATGATACTTTGCATTAGTGCTGGTCTTATCAATACAGCTTCCACTGTGTTCTCTGTAACTGGTAGTTACCAAGAACTTTGGACCAAACTTTCATGGCACTTACCAAAGGGTCTTGACTTATCAGTTGTGGTACTGGCAATGTATGACCAATTTTAAATCAATGTGGGAAATCACCTTTCTGGAAGGAACTGAATGACAGCATCGTTATTCATAATGTTGTGTGTCTGAGATGGCACATTGAAAATACAGACTCGAGATCATCAGAGCTGTCAGCTGATTAAATACAGGCTTATAACTTTAGCAGTTATCATTAATTTTCTACCAGATTTTCACAGACTATACCTTAGGGCTACATCCCATTAACTGCAAAATGATTACTTCATACTTAATGATAAATCCATTTTCAGGAAAGAGCTGCCCAGTCAGTGAATTCTATGAGGCTGGAGGGTCTATATGTAGCATGTTGAAAATTTGGTCTCAACTCTTAAGTCACATCATGTTGCAAATTTTGGCCTAAAAAGTTTAAAGTGACAAAAATAACAAGATGACAGTCACCGTAATAAATGCAGATTCATATCTGTCATAATCAGCAGTATTTCCAAACCAGCCTTTCAAAGCAGTTAATTTAATGCACTGTATTTTGAACTAAGAAGCACTTGCTATATCATTCTACTTATAAGGATGATTTTGCACTTCTTAACTGAAATTACCTTTGCAAATAGAAGTATACAATGAAATTGACATAAATCTCAACGGTGGCTTCTATATATAGCATGTTTGTTAGGCCACAGGCCCAAAATGTTAATACACAGCTATGTTATGGTCATTTGTTTGGGGCCATTACATCTTTAAAACACACTATAATAGTCAAAATAACAAAATATGCAAACAACCCCTTAAGGACATACAAATGTTAATGGCTTCTAAATATCCACTGTTTTCTTTTACTTTTATAAACTTTTATTAAGGCATTCAATTTGCTATACATATATATATATATATATATATATATATATATATATATATATATACACACATATACATATATATGTCTAACTCTCATGTACATACACACACACACACACACACACACACACACACACACACTGTGTGTGTGTGTGTGTGTGTGTACATATATATACATATATATATATATATATATATATATATATATATATATATATACCCACACACTCACACACAAACACACTTGCATGTTTGTCTCTCATATAATATATAAATACACATACACACACACACACACACACACACACACACACACATATATGTATACATACATATTTATATACATGTGTATAAGCATATACCTAAAGACACATTGCTTTCAATGCATTTAATCACTTGTAGAGATGAACCATCTTAATTACAGGTTATTGCAAAGTCTAAACGAGCTACAATTCTGACTATCACACAGGTCTGTTTCATAATATGAGTGCATTATAAAATATTTTACTATATTAATAATCACTGTTACAGCAAAACTGGAACAAATTATGCCAAAAGTGTCAGCATGTTACTTGCTAGGGTCTTTTCCAGCTTGGTATGTAAGAGAAAAAAGATGCATTATAGGTACAAGATAATACAGAAAACTATTGAATAGTAAGCGACAAGCAATTTAATAAGTTTAGTACAAAAACGGGCGTTTTGTAAAATAGTAGCCTTTTACTTGTCATTTTAAGTAAATTTCAGTTTATTTTTGTCAAAAAAAATCTTTATTTAACTTTATTGAAATAAGAAATTGCCATAAGAGCATATGCATATGCGATAAAAATAAGGCACAAGATAAGTGTAACATATTGGATTTGAAAAAATAGGAGTAAAGGCCAGTGGCACAAACTGAAGTTATGTTTGTACGGCAGACATGAATGTGATTTCTCTTGGCAACTATTTGCACTGTGTGCTGTATTTTTAGCAAAGTCATCTGAATTAAAACAGAAGGGGAATGAAAAATGGAGATAAGGAACATTAGCTAGGTCTTTTTACGGGTTATGTAATTATTTAATTGGGTGGAAAACAAAAATAAATGAATGAAATAACTTGCTCCAACAATAAAAAATGTTTTCGATTTCCAGAAAATATCTTGAATGCTGTAAAGATCTACAACCTGGAAATAGAAACAAATTTCCCAAGGCACTAAAAGCAATATGCTAGTTCATGAGAAATGTCTAACAAGAGGAACTTAGTGATAGTAACTGCACAAACATAGATGCTCTATACCTGTTTTCTCCATTTTAACAGATTAATGACCGCTCCCTCTCATCTCCACTATATTCTGAGACAACTGCATAAAAAATAATGTGCAAGGGAAGGTATTTGTATTACTCTCAGACAGTACCTTGTATTTTAACACCATTTTATTACAGACAGGAAATATCTTGTGAATTATATATGGAGCAGATCAAGTCTACAGTAAGGAAATAAGTTTTGTATGTGAGAACACAGAAAGGAGAGAAGAAGTATAAGAGCTACCTGTGGCTGCTGCCATTGAACTCAGACGAAAACTGCAATTTCATGAATAAGTCTTGAAATTGCAAGAGATGTTTCTGTAAGTATATTAGGAATGATGTGACAACACTATGGAGCAATGCAGAAAACAGGAACTGCAGATCTAAACAGCACTGGGGGCATTGATACAAAGACCAATAAGAGAGGCACAAGCTAGAATATGTGAACATATGGATGGACACAAGAAAATGACTTTAAATCTTCAAATGTCTAGCCAAGATCACAGCCAGGATTTCAGAATTGTATGCTAACTTCCAAATGTAGCTCCCTTCTGCAAGTATAGTCCCAACTCCTTTAGTCAACTACACATGCTGAAAAATAGCACATTATAAATCATAAATCATAAACAATATTCCAGTGCACATCATAAATAAGTTATCATTAAAGTGCATGCCATGGTATATAATGAGTATGCCTGTTTGGCTGTGCCCATGAATGTACCCACAGTTCAACAGAAAAGTAAGAGTGTAGTGCTACTCCCTGGCAAATTAGGATAGTAGATTGTTGAAATTAAGTTAGCCAGATAAAGAAGAACCAGATCAGATCATTTTATAGCAGTACTTTTAAAAGTCTCACATACTTTAACCACATGGTAAAAAGTGCTGCCTAATTAATAGGGCTTGTATCCAGACAGGTCTGAACTTTGACATGTTAAGTGAAGAACAGAGTAAAGAAATGGTTTATTACCAACCCGTACACTTTTTTAAATCAGAAATGATGTATAGTGCCACACAAAAACAGATGGAAAGAAGTGTGAGGCATTTCATAAATATGATTATGAGGAAACAGACGTCTGTACAAAGCAGATTAACTTAATCTCCAGACAAGAGCAAAAGACATCAAAACTAGATATATTATAGTGCACGGAATAAATATCAGGCACAAGGAGAAGAGATACGGATTACTGAAGGCAAGGCAAAGAACAAACTATGCATACATAGATTTTTTTCTAGATAAACCAACTTGTTAGGTAATATCTACAAAGTATAAGTCATCTCAATTACCAAATTAACAGCTAAATAATAATAATAAATTATTTCTAAAGTATGCACATTTTTAGAGGAAATACTACCAGCATTAGAACATTAAATTATAAAAGTAAAGAGACACAGAAAGTGATAACTCCCGTGATTTGGATGAAGTTAAAGAAAAGAACACACAAAGCTTCTGACTGTTCATATGGTTCCTGCAAATGGAGAGACTCACTTGTAAGATTAGCACAAAGAATGACACATCACCAAACAATAGACACAGGACTGACTTACACATATTTAAAGACAGCGTGAAACAGAAGAAGAAACGTGAGTAACAGGACTAGCAAAAAAAATGAAGAGTAGGATTAAAGCAAAGCCTTGGTGTGTTACAAAATATGAGATGCACTCTTAAAGAGAGAAGAATGTTTCAAAAGTGCCACTGAACGAAATGGGGCATTCAGTGTGATGTTTACATACTAATGTGCTTCATTTTAACATGCATGGACTATTTCATGAGAAATATGAAGGATCATACTTTTTGTATTTAACTTACATGTTTCTGAAGTGGAACAGGTCAACACAAAAACAGAAAATCTGTTTCTCCTCAGCTTTATTTTCCAGAAATGTTAGTTCTTGCAGGGTGTTATCTTCCTGCAGTAACCAAATGACAACAAAGCAAAGCTACAGTACTACACAAACAAATGCATAAATACACAAAGAATGATAGAGAAAACTAATAATACCAAACCAAGATTAAAAAAAACTGAAAAGGTGTTCTCATCAGTTGAATGGTGGGCTAAGCACACAAGCTAATATGTTGGTGTTTATATAAAGACTCCTGAGTTCTTTAAGAAAATGCATAAGTCCTGCCAGAGCAGTTAACAGTGAAACAATTATCAGTAGAGTGAGCTTCCCCATGGCCTACAGATGAGAGAGCTTCATCTCAGCTGTATGGCTCTGTATTTTTAATTCATTTCAGGGATTGTCTTTTTATGTCATCATGGTACAACTTACCAAGGCTTCTATTTTTTTCAGTTTATATACTGCAATATAAAAGGAATGACACAGCAATTGGTAAGATTGTTCATCTTTATGTTTCCCCTGATCTCACATGCTACTTCTGCAAAATGACAGTACGTGTGATGATGTCATCAGGGAAGCAAACAAACTGCATATTTCCCAGATGGAAACATAAATGAAGGGCTTAAAGTGAGGAGCACACTGTTGCAAAAGTAGTTATACAAAAAATGATTGCACAGTAGTGTCCCATGTAAAATCATGAATATATGTGAATCTCCTTATTAACAGTGTTATAAATTACAGAAGTAGTTACAAATAATACAGGATTTTTTCCCTTTTTTTTCCCCTCACTTTGAAATTGTTGACATGCGTTAACAAAATATCAAATTAGGATGCTAAAAGACATGCCCTTTGTCACTGAAAAGGAGTCAGGATTTGGATGAACGTGGAACACTATAGGCAAAAGGTGAGCAGTCACAAAAATGTATTCATATACATGAAACTGCAGTTGTTTTTTTTTTCAGTGATTTTTATTTCCATTTTTCATTTATATAAATCACAATCATTTCCATTCTTACAGCATGACCATCAGTGAGCATTATACATTGTAGTCAATATAGTAACATGTAGGTCATAAAACATACCTATTTACACTATATACATAGATACTTTCTCAGTCTATTCTGTTGTTATAAAAACAGCACATACAATAAGGATTTTAAGTCCATACCTTGGCTGTGTGATCGTGTGTATATTTCTAGGTTCCCCTGTACCTTGTTACTATGTAGCATGTACAATGTTTTATGCTAATATGATATTAAAGGTTTGTTCCGAAATTTCTCGGACTTTCATATTTTTGTTTCTTTTATCCATTACTATTTTGTGAGCTAAAAGATGTTTTATATCTATTTTATTTAATTCCTCCCAAGAGATATTTGTAGAGTCTAACCATTTGAGAGCTATGTATAGCTTCAATAGTAAGAAAATTATAAGTATATTCACTTGTTTTCCTGATATGTTAGATGGGACAATATGTAGAAGGGTAAAGTCTCATGTTAGTGTTAATGTCTGATATCCCATTTTCTGCAGCTGTATCTTGAGAGAATTCCAGAGTTTGTACACACATATGCAACTCCAAAATATATGCATTAGGTCTGCTACCTGGTCCTTACAGTGTGGACAGTGTGGTGATTTGGATGCATTGAATTTGTGGAGTATTGTGGGTGTGAAATATTTATTTATTTATTTATTTGTTTATTTATTTATTTATTTATTTATATTTGTTGACCAGGAGTGTTTGACTGGACGTAGGTCCATTTTCAGCAGAGGCCCAGGGAGAAAAGCTCCACCGTTAAAATAAACAGACAGTAGTTACATTGGATTACTTAGCGATTAACAATTTACATAGCAATTACTTACAACATATTTACAGATGAAGAACATAGTACAATCAGTAGACAACTAGAATCATTATCTGTGAAGTACATAACAGACATTAACAAATGTTACAATAAGAAGTTCCTACTGTATAATAAGTACTAGGCTTATGAGCATCTGAGCTTGCTATAATCAAGGTAGTTAGTGGAGTTGGAAGAAAGGTAGTGGTTGGATGGAGTGGGTGATATTAGAGTGGGAGTTGCAAGGGCATATCCAGCATGTTTTTAGGTGCGCTTTTAGTAAAGTTTTGAAATGGGTGCATGATGGTACGGAGGTAATTGTGGGTGGGAGGGAGTTCCATAATTTGGCTATGGTGCAAGAGAATAGTGCTTCACCAGCAGAGTTATTGGCTTTAGTGATCTGCAAGTGAATTTTGTTGCTGGATCTTAGTGGTCTGGTGGTGTGATAGGGTTGGAGTAGATTCTGGAGGGATGGGACATTTAGTGGATGGTTTACTAGTTTGTGGACAAGTGAGAGTTGATACCATTGAAGGAGGTGAGGGAGTTCAAGCCAGCCCAGTTCAGCAAGTGAGAGACAGTGGTGACTACGGTAGGATGCCCCTGTGGCGAATTTGGCAATTTTGTTGTAGCAGGTCTCTAGCTTGTTTAAATCGCATTGCCTTAGGTTGGTATATATTGGAGAGGCATAAAGTAGGGTGGAGATAAGGTGGGAATTTGCTATTGAAATCTTTGCTGCTTTGGTGAGAAGTTGCTTATTTCTGTATAATGCTCCAAGTTTTTTGTGGACTTTTTTTATGGTCATGGATATGTAAATGTCAAATTTTAGTTTATTGTCTATCTCCACTCCTAGCAATTTAGTGTGTTCAGTTGGGTATACAGTGGTGTTGTCTTTTGCTGTGATTTTAAAGTGAGAGTTGTTTTGAGTATGTTGGGTGGTTTGGAAGATGAGTAGTTTAGTTTTGTTTTGGTTGAGTATTAATTGGGAATCGGATAACCATGTTTCAACAGAGGAAAAGGCTTCCTGTGTGACTTTTTGCAGTTTGGGTAGGGACTGGGCTGAGCAGATGATGGTTGAGTCATCTGCATATTGTGTGAGTGTGCCATGTTTGGTGGCAGAGGCTAGATTATTGGTGAAAACAGAGAAGAGTAGGGGTCCAAGGATGGATCCTTGGGGAACCGCTATGGAGACAGGTAGTTGGGGAGATATGTCATTCTGCCATACAATGGATTGTTGGCGGTCAGACAGATAACTCTGAAACCAGTTGGTCACTGATTGTGAGAAGGATAGGTTATTGAGGACAGAGATAAGTTGTTTGTGTGGGACCATGTCAAATGCTTTAGATAGGTCTAGGAAAGTAGCAGAGGTGAGATAGCCATTGTTTTTATGCTGAAGGATAGTGTTAGTAAAGGAGAGTAAGGCAGTGGTGGTGCTATGGTTTGGTCAGAAATCATGCTGAGTATTGGAAAGGAGGTTGTTAGTAAGGAGGTAGTCTGAGACCTGAGAGTGTATGCATTTCTCTAGTATTTTGGAGAGTGGAGAGAGAATAGCTATGGGGCAGTAATTGGTTAGTTCTGTGGAGGGTCCGCCTTTGTGGAGGGGAATTATATGTGATACTTTCCACAGTGTGGGAACGTAACTTTCTGACAGAGATTGGTTAATCAAGATGGATATTGGGTAGGCCAGAGCATCAGCTGTGATTTGTAGGTATTCACTTGGGAGGTTGTCTGCTGCTAATTTGGTGTGCTTAAGTTTAATTAAGAGTTTTTTTTTATGTTGGAGGTAGGTACAGGAGAAAAAGAGAAGGCAGTGGGGAGATTACTAGTTGAAGGTGTGGGTTGCAAGGGGGGGCGGTTGTGTTGTTTACCTAGTGATAGTATGGTTTGTGTGAAGTGTGTGTTGAATGAGGTAGCAATATTTTCTGAGGAGTGAAGGATGTTTGGAGGAGGGGTATTGACTTTACCTGGGTGGAGGATGGAGTTTATGGAGAACCAGAATTGTTTGGGGCTGTGTTGGGAGGAGTCTAGGGCAGACTGGTAGTATTGGAATTTGTCCTGTTTTATTAGCTTTTTGACTCTATTGTGTAGTTCTAGGAATTTCTGTCTAGTTGAGGAGGTTTTGGTTTTGTGCCAGTGCTCCCAGGCTTTATCCCTGTTTTTCATTTCTGACTTAGTGGTTTTCTGTAGCCATGGGGAGGGTTGTGCTTTGATTCTGGAAAGTCTTATGGGGCATGGTAATTAAGGATGCTCAGGAAGGTAGTATTAAAAAATTCAACTGCGTCATCAAGACTGAGGTACTTTAGAGGATGCCAGTTACATTCTTTGAGAGATGAGATGAATGTGAGTGGGTTAAAAGTTTAGTTTTTTACGTATTTGATGGTAGATGACAGGTTTAGCTTGGTATAGGTATTTTTTGAGTAGGAATGTTGGGGAGTGATCACTGAGGCTATCTGATAAGCAGCCTGTTATATATGACTGGGGGCTCTTACTGACTAGTATCCAATCCAGGGTAGTGTGCTTGCTGGAGTTTTTATTTATCCTGGTTGGCGATTGGACTAGTTGGGTGAAGCCATGATGGTTTACATGATGGGTTGGATGGTTGCCAGAACAGGACTGCCAGTCAATATTGAAATCACCTAAAATTATAGTTTCTTGGGGGAGATGGTGGGTAGACCAGCTGAGGAGGTTTTCTAGTGAAGGGATATTTTGGCCAGGTGGGAAGTAGCATCCAATTATGTTGATGGTTTTGTTTTGATTTATTTTGAGGTTGGTATATATTATTTCTTCATTGCTTATTTGTGGAGCTGATGATTTTAAGATCTGGATGTTTAGATGCTGTTTAAATATTATAGCTACACTGCCTCCTTTCTCGTTTAGCCAGTCTACTCTTTGTATGCCATAACCTGTAGGGAGTATTTGTTCATTGGTAATGTGAGGTTTTAGCCAGGTTTCTGTCAGGATGACTATATCTGGGGAGTACAAGTCTATGGTGGCATGGAGTTCATGGACTTTTTGGATATACTTCTAATATTTAGGCTTAGTAGAAGGAAGTCACTTGGCTTTCTATTGGCTGTAATATGGGAGAAGTTGTGGTTTCTAGTCTGATTATGAGGATTGGGGTTGGAGATGGTAGGGCCAGGGTTGGGGTGGATGTCTCCACTTAGGGCTAGTTTTGATATGCATGAGGTTATTAGTTTTCTCAGTTTTTGAATGTGTTTGTTTATAAGGGAAACTTTATGATTGTGCTCTGTGGGTAATAGGTATGGTGGGAGGGATACTATATTAAGTTGTAGGGATGCTTTATGTTTGAGTAATATAGTTGGTAGAATATGTGGGGGGTGCATAGGGATGGTTCTTGAGTTGGTGGGAGGGGAGCTGAGTGAGGGTGAGACATGAGTGGTGGTGTGAGTAGTAGTACAGTGGTAGTGGTTGAGTGGGGGAATGATGAAGCTTTGGTAGGATGTAAGATATGCAAAAAGAGTGCATGCAGTGCTTGTACATGTTAGTTGAGGAGGTGTGATAGCAGTGGGAAGATGGAGGCGGTAGTGCTGGTTTAGCGCTGTGGTTGGCTATTGGAAAGATGGGAGGGGTTTGTGAGTGTAATAAAGGTGGGACCACTGGTGGCTGGAGGGAATGGGGGGCAGGGTGGGGAGTGAAGCGGGTAGAAACCCTGTTAGTTGCTCTTATGAGGGGGCTGGAAACAATCAGGTAACAGAGTTAACTGATAAATGAACATATGATAGTGATAAGGGTGGTTGTAGTTTTAAAAATGGTGCCTGCCACAGGTAATATTTATTAACTTTGGGATTGTCTTAAGGTAATAAACAGGGAAGGGGGAGGGGAGAACAAGGGTGTGAGCAGGCAGTTCTTTGTACTGCTGCTAATGAGCCAAAGCAAAGACAAGCTTGTGTTTTAGAAACAATCACAATTGACCAAGGACTGCTCTGAAACTGTAAGTCATTTCTTAACCATTTCTCAGGTGGAAAAACAGGATAACCTTGTATCAGTAGGCTACTGTGGTCTCAGTTTAAATTAACAAACACATAGTACTGATCAGTTATGGATACTACTTGCTAACACAAGGGAATAAGAGAGAAAGTGGAAGATGAGTGTGTGTGTGTGTGTGTGTGGGGGGGGGGGCTGCTTACAAGCCAAAGCAATATGTGTTATTATTTATCATGAGCTGTGTATATGACAGTTTTAAAGGGGTATACTTTTCAGTGTTAGGCTGACTGCATGACTTATTTGCTGGTCGTCTATGGATGGTTTTAATTTTCTCCAGTAGTTAGAGAAAAGGAGGTCCTTCTGAAATTTGATTTCACCTGTCATTTTATATGAGTTAGATATTGTTTTCCTTGTAAGAATAGTCTTCCAAAGCAGAGTACAGTTTTCCATGTCACTATTAAGTATAGTAAAGTTTTGGAGGTAGCTGGAACACAACTCTTTGATTTGTCTTAGATGAAACTGCAGTTGTGATTTAAGCAGAACAGTTTTATTTTATTTCCCAATACTTGCAGAGTAGACAAATTAATTACTGTCACACTTTACACTGGATGGTAAGCACCCCTAGTGTCATTCAAAAAGGATCTGCAGTGTATAGTTTGGCAGAATCCTTATCCATGTTGGTGTGAATGACCTGAGACGTACCTCCCTGGACTACATGAAAAGAGACATGGAAGAGCTCTCCAGTCTTGTAGCCCAGGCAGGTTTGACCCTAGCCCTGTGTAGAATCCTGCTATCACCCAGAATGATACCACAGTACAAGGACAAAATGATTGACTTCAACAATTGGATAAGCTTCTGGTGTCATTCTAAGGGGATCCAGTATTTGTCTGCCTGGGATGACATGATCGACAGACCATGATGCTTTGTCAGAGATGGCCTGCACCTGTCGCCCTTGGGATTCTGGATACTGGCTAAGGCTCTTGCCACCCCTATAGTGCCTTTTTTAGGCAAGGTTCAAATGACAAATTCACCACCATAACAGGTACAAGCAAGCAAAATCTGAGGGTAATACTACTCAATGCTAGAAGTCTAAACCTCAAAATGCACTCACTCGAGGCACTCCTTAAAATGGAGAACATCGACATCTGTGCAGTGACAGAGACCTGGTTCAAAGCTCCAGAGAGCACTCCTGCATTACCAGTTTATAATTCATACCACACCTTTCGGACACCTAACCCAGAATGAAGTACTAAAGGTGGAGGCGTGTCCATATTCATTAAGGATATCCACACCTCCAGGCTAGTTGCACAGCATAATGCATCCGAGATTATCCAAGTGCAACTAACTCTGGGCAAGACTGCAATCCAAACTGTAGCTTGCTACAGACCCCCCACCATGCCCCAGGATTCCCACTCCTCATTTCTTGATACACTGGAAAGTATTAGGGTACAACCCAACACCCTAATAATGGGCAATTTCAACTACCCCACCATTAACTGGGAAAACTACTCATGTGCCAACTCTTTTGCTCAACGTTTTCTGGAATTCATAAATTCCAATGCCTTAGATCAACTTATTCATCCCCCCACCAGGGGCAGCAATATCCTAGACCTGGTCATTACCAACATGGGCAACTGGTGTTCCACACCAGAGGTCAATTCCTCATTGGTCAGATCGGACCACAAGCTCATCACCCTAGACATCCACATCCCACCCCCACCACCAATTAGGGAAACCACCGTAAAAAATTTCTCCTAAGCCAACTTCACACTTCTTAAGACAGAACTGGCAAACTTCATGACACCCATGCAGACGGACAATAGAGGTACGACTGCTGAATCCTACACAAATGCACTTTATAAGCACTTACACGAGTGCATGGATCATGCTATCCCTAATAGAACCAAGATGCTATCCTCCAAAAAAAGGAAGCCAATCTGGTAGTACTCTGCCATAAACAAACCCTACAACAGAAGAAAGAAACTGTTGCAAAAAAGAGTGAAATCCCATGACTGGAGGAACTCCTGGTCAACCTCAGTAAGAAGCTGAGATCCCCCATAAAATCCTCCAAAGCTAGTTACGAAAACAAAATTGCCACTGACTCTAAAGATAACCACAAAGCATTCTATAGCTATGTCAAGAATCTCAATGGCAGCACTCAGATCTGCTCTGAGTTACAGCACAATGGCACTAAATATACAGAACTAACTGATATTGCCAACATCCTGGCAGATAGGTTCAGTGCTAACTTTATCCCCCTCTCACTCCCTAAAGGGCCCATCTCTATACCAGAAGAATGCAAAGTTCCTGTAATCACGGCTGCACAGGTAAAAAACACACTCTCCAAAGCCAAGAACACAGAATCTATGGGACCTGACAATATCTCAGGCTGTGTTCTACATGAACTACAGAATGAACTGGCACCCTACCTAAGCACCATGTTCAATTATAGCTTCACCTCAGGCTTTGTGCCCACTGAATGGCGCACTGCGACGGTTATCCCATTCTACAAAGGAAGAGCCACGATGGACCCCAGGAACTACCGCCCCATTAGCCTGATGAGCCTGGTCTGCAAGGCCATGGAACATATCATCATGGAACTCATAAGCAAAGACATTGGTAATCTCTAAACTATGGACCCTACCCAGTTCAGATTTGTAAAAGGCAGATCATGTCTCCTAACCCTGATTGACTTCTTTGAGGCAGTCACCAAAGCCATAGATGAGGGTAAAATGGTTCACACAGCTTATCTAGATCTCGCCAAGGTTTTTGACACCATCCCCCACTCTAGAATTATAGATAAGCTGACTAAACTAGGTATAAATCCCTATTTCACAAGATGAGTTGCCAACTGGCTCATGGACAGAACCCACACTGTGAAAGTAGCCAAATCCGACTTCAGACCAGTGACAAGTGGAGAACCACAGGGTACAGTCCTGGGTCCTCTCTTGTTTGGTATCTACTTCTCTGAAGTGCAGGCTAACACAGAAGGTCTTTTGGCTAACAAAGTTTGCAGATGACTGCAAACTATGAGCCATAATCGAAACTCCTAACGATGTGGACATACTATAAAAGGGCCTCACTGAGACAGATACCTGTTGTCAAAGCCATGGCCTGAAGCTCAATGCCAAAAAGTGTATTGTCATCCCCTTTGGTAAAAACTCTGTACCCATGAACTACCACATAGCTGGTAGTCTACTTAATGCCAAAAATGTGATAAGAGACCTTGGGACACAGGTGGACAGTAGTCTCTCCTTTGATAATCACATCACCACAGTGGTCAGGAAATCATTGTACATGGCTCACCTCATCACAAAAGGTTTCTCAACCAGAAAAAAAGAGGTCATTGTTCCCCTCTATCATCACTCATTAGACCCATTATAGAGTACAATGTCCCTTTTGGTATGTACCTCACAAGACATCTACAACAACTGGATAGGCCACAGAAATATCTCACAAAGAGGATTACTGACCTCAAACAGATGCCCTACGCAGACCATCTCAAAAAAACTCCAGCTTTACTCCGTCACATATCGCCTACTCAGAGGCGATCTCTGCCTAACATACAAATCTATGTCAAACCCAGAACTGTTGGACATGCTCCACTTAAAGAAATCCAAATCCCTCTGAGCTACACACTCTAGGGACCTAAACCTTGTCACCACAATAAACAGAACATGCTGGAGGGATATATTCCTGTCCCAGAGACTTCCCATACTCTGGAACAGACAACCTATCTATGTCAAACAGAGCTCCTCATTAGCACTCTTCAAGAAAAATCTTGATGATTGGATGGGAAATAGGAAATTCACCCCAGGGATCAATTCTGTGTCTCTGCTCGACAGGAGCACAGGAAAATAATTTTCTTGGGTGGCGAAAGCCAGGGTACATTTTTGGCTAGGCTTATATAGGCCCTAGGGCCAATAGCCTAGTACTTACCTATGAACCTATGAACCTATAATGTTACAAGAGGATATTTTTTCCAGGAACACGTCATCAGTGACGCATAGCCCCTGCTATTCTTACTGCTATGATCTCTGATAGTGGGACACATACATCCTTGTATTATTATAAAGGACTTCTGGGCTGGAACAGGGGATTGAATGGCATAGGCTGGTGAGATGGGTTACTTTAATCAATAATGTACCATACAATAAAGAAGGGATCCTTTTTTCTCAAGGATATACTGCATGACCCACCAATGTCACTTAACCCTGAAGTGGCATTGCATAAATACCCCTGTCTTTATAAAGGGGCCCAGTTTGGAAGAATAATGAGAAAATGTAGTGGACTGATGGGCAGATTTATTATTATTTTCAATGAAGACAACAGCTACCAGGAGAGGCTGGAAGCACTGTCCCTTTATTTAGTGCCCTATAGACTCCTCAGGTGTGATCCTTGCTTTTCAGGCCATTATGGATTTAGTAGTTCAAAATCTCTTATATATCTCCACAAATCAAACAGCCCCACTAACCAGGGAACTACAACTTCTTCAAAAAATAAACAAAACATTAGTGGAGATACAGATCTGTCACACAATGTTTACCCCTTCCCCTGAGCAAACTTCCCCATACAGATACAATCATTTAACACACTTTTTTTTCTTTCAAAAGGAGTTAAACAACTGGATGAGTGTCCAGAAATTCATCCCTGGTATAACCGGCATGTTGTTCTTTGAAAAAGGAGGTGTGGTCTAAGGGGTGGGACCCAGAGGGTTACTGGAAATCAAAAGGGGGGAGTTGGAGTGTTACTGGCAAGGAGTAGATGGCAACATGGCCTAGTTGCCCTGTATTTTCTATGATTCTGTGATTCTCTTTCCTATATTTGAGACTTCATTTTTTTGTACCTTCTGTCATTTCTGCTCCCCCTTTGCATTTCCACAACCTACCTCAAAGGACTTTCGTAACATACTTCTTCCATTATGCCATACTGCAAGTCGAAATTCTGCTACAAATGATAACTTTGTGCAAAAACATCTTAAGTAAGATGTGCAATGGCAGTAACATAGCTCATAAGACTATACTGAAAACTTGGGCTTAAAATCTTACACAAGCCAATTACACCTGTCTGTTGACAATTCGCTTGTAAAGTGTTAATACAAAAAATTCGCATACAAAGTGTTAACACATAAAACCTTCCCTGACTACATACAAGTCTACCCTCAATTTTGAATGGATAACCTTTCAGTAAAACTTACAGAAAGACTGCAGAGTAAAAAGCAAACACAAACTACAGACTGCTGCAAGGATCAGTCATTTCTTTCCAAGGGACCATGCTGTGTAAGAACAGCTAGTAAGCAACATTAAAATAAAATCCAGAGCTGTTAGAAAAATGAAGTATTTTATTAAACTAACCAAGCACACCACCACATTAAAGCACAACAAAACGACTGTGTTCCTGTGCCTGCCACATAATAGGAGCTTATTAAAATAAGGTCACATGTTTACATATGACTAATCATTTAACAAAATATTAAATGTTAAACTGTTTTACTTCCAGCACTCTGAGCAACTGTGATCACAGTGTTGCTAGAAATCGACTAGATATGCTAGTTTTAGAAACTTAAGTCATTTCTGTTTTTCATACTTTTCAGAAGATGGTTAATGTTTGATGTTAACTAACAAAATATATAGGATTAGACAAGGTAAGGTTACAAATATTAATAACTTGAACTATTCTTTAAATGTTACATGCTATTTTAACTATCACATGTAAACACTGATCCGGAATCTAGCCATGTCAAAGCAACAGACACATTCACTGTACCTGGCATCTGCGGGCTACCTTAAATAACTGATGTACAGAAAAGTACAATTATATATGCAAACATGTAAACTGTGGGTAAAAGATATGCTTGACCGTAATCATTTATTAATGGTCTCTGTTTTACCACTGCATTGTTCCCATTTCTTTACATAATGTACATTCTAGTTTTCCAGGCAGGGATTTATAGAGGTCTGTAGCTCTAATATCAAGGTGGCTCACTGAGAGAAGCATCCAAATGATAATTAGGGCTGTATTAGACAAGGGATACTGTAGGCGTACTGAGGGAAAGGCCACATAATAGAGCAGATGGCCAATGGTAACAGACAGCATAGTAGTACAGCAACATACAGAAAGAACAGCATGACCGTAGCATATGGAGGATGTGCATGATATCACAATGAAGATATTACACTGTTTCCAAAGCAATAAAGCTGTGACAATCATCAGGAACTCACAATACACAGCCACAGACAGGGCAGCAGAGCACAGCACAGCAGAACACAGCATGCAAAAGGACCAGCAGTGGGGGTGCACACCAAAGTGGCCTCCTTGTTCATCATAATATAAATGCAAAGGAAGAAGAGTTGAGAGGAAAGGAGTGTGCAGCAACCCATGGGGAATTCATCAGGCTAGGCAATATGCAACAGATGATGAGAGAGAAGAAGGGGTATTTTTTTGGTGTAATAGATCCCTATTTCAGTATTATGGAAAGTTGTAAATGACAAAAGTAATGAGGGATGGCTTTGGGTGGGACAAAGGTGGGATAGAGGAAGAAAGGCCGGTAGCAGATGCAGACAGACAGACAGACAGCATTGGTGTACATACAAAAGACGGTATGGACAGTGGATAGACACATCTAGAGTGCAGACAACTGGTTGCAGTAAGGGAAATCACACAGAAGTGAAGGCTAACACTATGAAGGAGATAGGGTGGGTTATTAGCATGGTTGACTGCCAGATTGGACCAAAGGACAGTATATCTTAGCATCATCACACACCTAGGTGACCAATGTCGTGAGACAGTTGTATCTCTGAAGGCTCAATGACCGGGTCCTGCTGGTCCAGTGAGTCAAGTTGCTCTAGAATGTGTTCCAAGTTGTCCAGCTGCCCCTGTACTTCAGCAGTTACCACCGTCCACACCATCCACCATATCACAACAGGAGACATCCACTGTCCACATTCAAAAATGGAACATTCACTGCCCTTGCACAGTTACTGAAAAGAAAGGCACCAGGGAGGTATCACATCTTCCTGAGAGGCAGGCACTGAAGGCACAGGTGACTCATTGCAAGCTAAAGTGACTGCTGAAGACTGAGAGGATGGGGCTGCACAAGCTCCCTCCCCCTGCCTCAAATGGGCCTGCATATGGCAAACACAATGGGAAGAACATGTTAAAACAAATAAATTCCCAGAAACACTGCATGCATTCACCACAGCAAAGATAGCAAATTGAAAACCCAGCAAAGAGACAGATAATACAATATTTACCCCATATACCTTTTGTAGACCTGGAGATCATATTGACCAGTTTCAGCAACTAAATCAGAATATAACTAGCCTAGCAAAAACTACCAAACCATCATCCTGCTGGCTTCAGTCTCTACAAGATGGCACAGACTCAATCACAGAACTGGATGAAACTGAACAGCAAAGCCTTTTGCTGTGTGAAACCACATTGCTGCCAGCAGTAAGAGAATGAGCATTACAAACTCTGTCATCCTGCCCTGTACAGCCTCTGTCTCTTAGATTGAGTTGAAACTGGCAGATGTTTAACTGCCCAATTTCTACATCCATCACTGCCATCTGATACCACTGCTCACTATGGTTTCTAGAAAGAGGCTTTGCAGTTTCATTAGTGGTCCTGTAAATATTTCTGACAACTTTGTATCACCTGGGGAAGCTCTTCATGTCTCACTAGAATGTCTTCTCAAAGTCCCTTCAAACTCCTTCAGTAATTCTTTCATTTCTATTTCTCTATTACTTCAACTGCCTCAGTCTATGCCATCCTATCTTCCTATGGCACCATACTTTACTGTTTCTTTACAAATAGAGATGAATAACATTTAGCATGTTTACAATCTCCAAAATTCCCTTATCTCTTCAATTTACCACCTGCAAGCAAAATCATCTTTCATTTCATAATGTGTCTGAAAAAGTTCTTATTCCCAGTTCTTACTCATAAACTATCCTTCTTCACTAAAGCCACAGTGACCTGACAGATGGTCTTAGTCACGTTCCCTATTACCCTATGCCCCCCCCCCCGCAAACACACACACAATTCTCCACATTTAATCACACGTTATCTCAATAAGTTTTCACCAAGTTAATTTCAATGTAGACAAAGGACTCCATTAAGGGTGTATCTTGTTTCCTGTCCTGTTTATTATTTTTATGGATAGGATGTCAAGGAAGAGACAATGTCTGGAAAGTATTCAGTTTGGGGTTATGACAGCGGAACATTTGCAGATAAGTAGTCCTGTCTCTAGAATGTACTAGAACTGCTTGCTACTGAGTGTAAAGGAATTTTCTCTGCAGATGATGTGGGAACAGCTAGCTCAGGTGAGGGAGTTTAAGCATCCTGGGGTCTTGCTCAAACGTAAAGGTAGAGAAGATTAAAAGATTGATAAGAGGGAGTTTGCAATGGTAGTAGTCCTATAGGTACAGTAGTGGAGTGCGGTGGTAAAGATAGAATTGAGTCAAAGGACAAATCTGTCCTTTTACCAGTCAAGCTATATCCTTAACACACCCTTGGTCATGAACTTTGGGCACTGACCAGGTCAATGAGATTGTGTGTACAAGCTGCAGATATGAGGTTCCTTCAAAGGGTAACTGGGCTCATTCTGCTGCAATTAAAAGAACCGAGCAGTCTTGGGGAATTGGGGAACATAGCAACTGCTCCTACATGCTGAGATGAGTCAGCTAAGGTGTTCTCAACACTTTGGTAGAGCGAACTCTGGGTGCCTCCCTCATGAAGTGTACCAGAAATTTTGCACTAGGAAGAAGCTCTAGGGCAGTCGCAGCACAAGTTAGATATACATCTCAGCTTATCAGGCAATATCTGAGAAGATGACCTGCTCAAATTCCTTCTACCATGACCATCACCAGGATATGTGGTTTAGAAAATTAATGGCTGGATGAGCAGATGGCTAGATGGAAGGATTAATAAATGAATGGAGTTGCCTCATCTTGCCATAGTACCTTCTTCTTTCCACAAAAAAATATGTCTCATGTATCCCTTTAACTTCCATGATAAGTCTCCTTAGTTCATCCATTCTTGCCGGTTCCTCTCTCCTTTTCATATTTCATCTTACTGCTCTTCAGAAGAGGGTAAAGTCCCTTGATTTTTATTTCTAGGTGTTTTTTCTCATCCCCTTTCTCCTCTTCCTGCTACGGAGCTCTTGAACAACATTGTGGTGTGATGCACATGGAACTGCCCAATGACTCTTGTACTTCCCTTCCCTAATCCTTCTATGCTGGTAAATACCAAGTCAAAGAATTTCTCCTTGCTAGCTGTGATTATCAGTTTATGCACATATTTACTTTCCTCTAGTACTTTGACTATGCCACCTCACAGGAGACATTGGTCATCTAGCAGGGAAATGGTAGATATCCACCATGAAGGTGTGGAGATAACAGGAATAGTCATCTACCATTTCCCTGCTGGAAGACCAAAGTCTCCCATGAGATTGCATTACCTTCACTTTGCCCATTATGTTATTCTATTCCTGAAATTGGCATACATCTTAAATGTTTCTGGTGAGGGGTATTCTTTGGCCAGTTTCCCATGTGACCCTGCAATGCAATTAGACTTTGGACAAGTATCTATGCCAGTCCCTCATTCTTAAATGCATTTTTTCTGCTGTGCAGCATCAGGTACCTTTAAACATACACTGTTTCCTCAGTTTTCTTGCTAACACAGCAGCATCTTATTTCAAGCAAGGTCTGTCTCCTGTAGCTTGGACTTCCTTTAAGTTCACACTGACATTACTGTCTCTCAAATAATGCATGTTGCTGATATCATTTGCTACAAATCTTTTTGACAATCGTGTCATGTACTACATTCAACCAAATTCTTCTCCTCCTCCCACATTGCTTTATCTGTTTATAAAAGACATAGGCTGCAAAAGCCTTGGAGAAATCAACAAAGTTTACATATTCAATGTTTTCCAAGAAACATGCCTGCACAGAAAACAAGAAACATACTGCAGAGGTGAAGGGAGAAAGCTCTGCAAACAATATGAGAAAACAGTTTTTCAGTGACATTCACTAAACACAGACAAACCCTTGCTAAAGAGAAATTACATCTGCTGAACAAGCAGTTACGAGACTAAAATGGGTTAGTGGGAACTGCTGAAGGGAAGCTGACACAATAGCTCATGCTAAAAAAAGGCCTTTCCAGAGGAGTATGCTCGATGCGTGAGGTCAGTGGGAGAGTGGCTGGTTGTCAGACGGAAGAAAGCTTTTTGTAATTTCAAGAGTGTGCTTTGTGTTCGGCAAGAAAGCTAACGCGCTACAGAAGTTGTTATCCTTTCTCCTTTGCTGTTATGTTAACCCATGTTTTAATCATTGTCATACTTATACTCCCCCCTTTTCTCATCCACAGGTACAGGTGTTTTGTCTTTCTTGATCTCGGGTTATGTCGGTGGTGGTTGGTGGGCTGGAGGGAGGCGCGATGGCTACTTCATGGGCTTCGAGTTATGAGGGGGAGAGCTTGCCAGTCTAAGGTAGCACGTGATGAAAGATGTCGATTTAGACATGCATTCAACCATCAGTTTATTAACATCACTGGGCAAAATGATCTTTATGATGGTTCTGTATTTCACAGAAGTCTGGTGTGCTGGTAATAATAGAGACTGGTTTCCCTCCGTCGTGTTTTTGCTGGCTTGGATGCTTCATGCTGCTCGGCGCATTTCCTGCTGGTTTGGTCGCTACTTGTTTTTGGCCCCTGATGGCATTCTGGAGGGGTTTTTTTTCATGGTGTGTCACTGGGGGCATGCATACTTCCTGCCTTTAAAACCCATTATCCCTGGTGGTTCTGTGGTTCTGTTACTTTCAACTGAGTCTCATTTCAGGGTCTTTTCATAGGCAAGTTTGGTGACTAGTGGTGTGACTGTGGAGGTGAGTGTGGGGGTAATGAAGGGTTCAGTCTGAGTAAAACGATTGGCTTTAGGGAGTAGGCAGGTTAGGGCACAGCCTGTTATTCTGTTTATATGAAATTTTTCGGGAGTAATTTCGAAGGGAATACTTGTGAGCAATTCATTTAGTTAGGGTTTTGTTGAGATTTCCAGTGTACGAGTTTGAGTGGTAGGTTATGGGTGCCTTTCCTGTCAGGGAGTGCTGTATTAGGCCAGTTGTTTAGGTGTTGGGGTCCAAGTCTGGGTGGGGTGTAATTAGCACTGAATAGATCTTTTGTGGGGTAGTGGAGTACATATTTGCTTAGTGGGCTTGTCCGGGCTTGTGCCATGGAAGGAAGCTTGGGAGTGCACGCTAGTGATGGCCGACATCAGGGGAGTACCTCGCAGTAGTGTACTATACTGTCATGCCTGAATTTTTGCCTTGCTTCTCTTGCTGGCTGTGATTGTCATAAACTGCTTGGGTATGTAATGACAATGGATAAATGACAGATTTTAGAGACAGCTGGGCTGTATCTACACCACTGTTCCTTGACTGTGGTGTTTGTTTCATTGGTTGTGGGGTTCCATGCCGTGGTCCCTTGCCTATGGTGCTTGTGTGTTGGGCTGTGTGGTGCCATGCTGTTCCTTGGCTCATTGGGAGGGCAGACGGGATGGGGTGGAATGGCAACGAATTGTGAATCGGTGGGTTACATAAAAAAAAAAAAAAAAAAAAAAGATCCGTCTGGGGTTCTTTTGGTGGTGGTTTGGCGGCTGGAGGGAGCAGCAGTGGTCATTTTGGGGGATGGTTGGCTTTTCTTGCATGGCAGACTTTTCGTGGCAGGAATGGCGACAATGGTGGGACGGGAGAGGCCTGCTTGTTGATAGCTACATTGCCATTTGTGACTCATGGCTCTCTGAGCCAGCAGGAGAATGCCTAGTTCGTAACAGCTTGCTGTATTGTCGTTTAAGCATTAGGGCTATACAGTGATGGGCACCAAGACCCACGTTTTAAAAAAAAAAAAAAAAAAAAAAAAAAAAAGGGTGCCATCTAAACTGAGCTATACAATTAAGCAAAAATGCACCATTCTTAGAGTTAATCTAATGGGTTGTCGTTGATCTGAAAATATCCCATTTTACATCAGTGACCTTAGCGTTGGTTATGAGGGAGTTTGCAAGACAGATCCTTTGGATAGGGAGAGTGGAGGGCTGCCCCAGTGTGATTTTGTGGTACCTCTGTGAATGTTGAATATGTTGTGGATGTCCCATTTTACATCAGCATTTTCTTAACTGTTTTAATATTCTTATGTTTTGTAGGTTGCAGGTGGTTCCATAGCTTTGGAGCCTTCATAAAATGGAGTTTAATGCTTTAATGTAAATATGACTGCACAAATTCTGAATTAATTGATAGCTACATTACTAAACCGGGGTTGATGGCATCTGCAGTAACGAGTTTGTGTGCCGTGTATGGTTATTCGCACGCTACTGACATGCTATATTTTAAGCACTACTCTCAGCAGGTTTGGGGAAAGATATGGAGCCACAGGCATACAGCCACCATAATTAATGTTTGTTACAGCCGGCATAATTAATGTTTGTTAATAATGCAACAGGCAGTGGGCTTTGATGCTATGACAACATGGATTTCTTGAAGAACTTAGAGGAGATATAACACTTCTGTCTACATTTAATGAGCAGCTGTTGAATTGTCTGTTAGCTGAGGACTTGGGAGAGAAAATTTTCTTCTGTTCAGGAGAATGTTTCAATGCAAGGATCTGCTGGCCTGTTAGTTATTGATGATCACTTTTAAGAATAAATGTTAGCTAAAAGCCAGTATGCCATAAGGACACCGTGAAGCATGGCTTCACATTAGCTAGGCAATGTTAGTTGAATCATAATTTTGTTTTGACTTGATCAAAGTGCATATTTGGGGGTAACTGAACTGTTTTTGCCATTATAATCTACCTATTAGCTGTACAGACTTGCAGAATGTTCATTCCTCCTCATGTTTTGGGCCTGTTATTAATACATTACTGGCTTTCTGACAAATCTGGGCTAAGGATTGAGGGCTGCAGTCAGAAAATAATGACGGACATTTGAGTTTACAATTCATATCCTTTAGAAAATTATGCTAATGAAAAACATGACGTGCTGTCAATTTTATTGGTCGCAGGAGCAACATTTAAAGTGCCCCTCATTACGGGCCTGTGTTCCCCTTTATGGTGGATAGGGTTTCTCATTTGTAGATGGAAGGTGCAGAGTTAGGCAGATGGTTTTACAATGCAAGTTAGCTTGGCCTATACAGTGTGCTAATGGATGTGGTATGGAAACGCAAGGTTACCCTGGTTTGTTGATATGGATATGTCCCTTCATATGTGGGGTTAGTTGTAATATACTAAACTGGTGGTACAATTCACATTGGATATTTGATAGGGTTATTAGAAGCTTAGCTTTAGTTATAGCTGTTTTGTCATAGGTGTGTTGGGTGGTGGTACATTCCCAGGTTGGCAGGATAGGCTGTCTTGAAACATGTCTTTGAATGTACGTTATGTATTTTATATGATTTATAGGTCCCTTTCTCTTACTTGCAGATGGGGGTTTTGGAATGTTGCAGCTATCATTTGGAATAGGTGGGTATAAAGTGGAACCTTTTTGTTACATTTTAGAAGATTTACTTTTGTTCCTTTTTCTTTGTAGATGGTGGTGCCAGGAGTACCAGTTGTGGCGCTACACAGTGAGTTTGCAGATGATGGAAGCAGAACCAAGCGAGGAGGTTAAACATGGCGAGCTCAAGTGGGCAACAGTTACAATAAAGGTCTGAGTAATCACCTTATGAAGTCATGTTAGAGCCCTGTGTTAATTAGTGGGAGCTCATTATTGCATTGGTATAGTGGGCAGGTAAGGGAGAGGTAGGTAGGGGGGCTAGGGGGAAAAACTGTTGGGGCGGGTTAGGGGGAGTTGGCAGTCCCACGGGATGAGTAGTATCATGACATACATAGAAGCGCAGGAACTTATTAGAGTAAAGCCTTATGGCTATTGCAAGCAGTGAAGTTGTATACTGGCTTCCGGGTGCGTTATTTACACGGGAAGGTTTAAGGGAAGATTGGTTGCAGGATATGGCAGTCATAGGTCAGGTGTCGATTCCTTACTACAGGTAGAGGTAACATAGGGGGAAGTGAACATTTGGGGAGGAAAGGCCAGGGACAAGCAGTAGTTAAGGAGGGTTAGTAGTTTCAGTGTTCCAGTTTGGATGGTTGCTAGGAGGTTCTAAGTGGGGTGGCCTGGGTTCCAGTCTGGATTGTCAGTTGATAATGAGTGAATTGGGGGTGTTTATGGCTGGGTTCATAGAGTACCTCATTGCTGCATGTAGTCAAGTTTTCAGGAACTAGGTCAAAGGGGCTGGTTTTCTGCCCTTTTAGGGTTAGGGCATTAAAGTTTTGGAGTTAGATTATTACTACAGTAATCGGGTTAATGCACAGCCAAAACTGGGCAGTTTGGTGGGCAAAGGTGATATGCTAAAGTTGACAGGGTCATGGATGTAGGTTGTCATTTTGTTTAGGTTAACCCATGATTAGTGGCTGGAAGGAAGTGGTTTAAAAGGAATGTATTCTCTTGGATTGGATGCTTCATAAGTAAAGTAATGAGCAGAGGTAGGGACCCTGCTTACTGAGCAGGGTGAGCAGGTACGCTGCCCTGATTAACATTACAAGGATGTTTATGCTGTGTTTAGAAGCAATGATATTATGTTCAGTTGCAAGGTGAACAAAGCTATGTTATGGAAGTTTTAATACAGGTTGTCAAATGTCATTTGGTGTGATGTGTTTATTGAAGGGGCCTGGGACAAATACATTTTTTCTGCTGTGCAGCATCGCGTACCTTTAAACATACACTGTTTCCTCAGTTTTCTTGCTAACACAGCAGCATCTTATTTCAAGCAAGGTCTGTCTCCTGTAGCTTGTACTTCCTTTAAGTTCATACTGACATTACTGTCTCTCAAATAATGCATGTTGCTGACATCATTTGCTACAAATCTTTTTGACAATCAGTTGTGTCATGTACTACATTTAACCAAATTCTTCTCTTCCTCCCACATTGCTTTATCTGTTTATAAAAGACAGAGGCTGCAAGAACCTTGGAGAAATCAACAAAGTTTACATATTCAATGTTTTCCAAGAAACATGTCTGCACAGAAAACAAGAAACATACTGAAGAGGTGAAGGGAGAAAGCTCTGCAGGCAATATGAGAAAACAGTTTTTCAGTGACATTCACTAAACACAGACAAACCCTTGCTAAAGAGAAATACAGCTGCTGAACAAGCAGTTACGAGACTAAAATGGGTTAGTGGGAACTGCTGAAGAGAAGCTGACACAATAGCTCAAACTGTTAAAAAAAGGTCTAATATAGGAAGATAAATTAGAGAGAACTTCAAGCATGAATACTGAGAAAGCTTGTATATCATTGGTAACTCATGAGAAGTAAAAGCCCTCATAATCTGCATGAAGACAGAGACATGGAAATGATACAGCAATTATCAGAGGAAAACAGTCTGAAAAGTCTGAATAAGATATATGTGCCTGCCAAGCCAAAGAGGTACAACATTAACAAATTATCTTCTGTGAGATTCGGGTAAAAACAGGTTGTTGTTGTTGTTGTTGTTCTTGTTGTTCTTGTTGTTCTTGTTGTTGTTGTTGTTGTTGTTGTTGTTGTTGTTGTGTCTTTCAGCTTTTCCCAGTTAGGGGTCGCCACAGCAGAACTCCGGTCCGCTAATGATTGGCAGTAGATTTTTATGTGCCGAGTTGCCAGCCCTGACGCACAACCTTCAACGAAGGTACTCCCATTCACGCATGTCTCCACACAGAAGACGCTCTAGCTGAGAATCGAACAGGACAATGTCTTACTGTGAGGCGACAATGCTACCGCAGCACCACCACCACAGAATCTATATACCAGGTAAAACAAATGGAAACAACAGTGGCAGCTTAACAAACTAAAGAAAATGAGAGAAACACACCAAAAGCAAAACTGAATATAAGTAAAGAAGCACACCACATTTATAGAAGCAGTAAGAACAAGACAAATCTTAGTGTGTATATATATATATATATATATATATATATATATGTGTGAATCCACGGTGGTGCAGCGGTAGCGTTGTTGCCTCACAGCAAGAGGTTCTCCCATTCGATTCTCAGCTAGTGTGCGGGGTGTGCCTTCTGTGTGGAGTCTGCATGTCCTCCCCACGTGTCGAGTGGCATTCCGAAAGACATGCGTGAATGGGCGTGCCTTCGTTGAAGGTTGGGCGCCGAGCTGGCAACTCGGCACTGTGAAAATCTACTGCCAATCATTAGCGGACCGGAGTTCCGCTGTGGCGACCCCTAACTGGGAAAAGCCGAAAGACAACAACATTTGTTTACATAAAAAGACATTCTATTTATTTAAAACATGCACATTCATTCGTAGTTATGCCTCCATATTTTTACAGTTGTAATATTTCATTTATTACTGCTGAAGGACATGCATTTCAATGAATGCCTGAATTCATGCAAAAAATTCAATAATAAGATAAGATACTGAGTCATGGAAGGCCCAAGTACAACTACATTGCATAGTCCAAAAAAGCCATTAAATAAATGCAAGCATATGTCAGTTTGACTGGAATAATATCACTTTCTCAACAACTTTTTGTGACAGACCAAAAACAAAAAAAAGTCCATATCAACTTTTGTCACATCTTGGAGGCAAGTTTTTTTTTTTTTTGCGGGGGGCATGTGCCCACCCACAACTCCCAAACTTACATATATATCTAGTCTAAGGGCATGCAGCAGTAGAAAAAAGAGACAGCTCCACTGTCACTGAAAGTTGTTTAGATCAAATTTCTTGGCTCTGTTGTCATAGAAACAGTTGTTGATGAGTGCATGTTCCCATTTGTCGAGCCCTGTGCAAGGCATGAAGCTAGCTGTGAACTTCCAACATACTACATTTTGAATCATTGCATTGTTATTACTTAATTTTGTTGACTTGTCTGAATACTAAAGACTCTAAGATGTTTCTGGAGACAATCAAAACGACAACTCTCCCACACCAATTGTGATAGAAAAATGGCATGTAAAATGCATTTCAGATGTTAGACTTTATCATAAGTTCAGTATCAATAAAAAGTATATATATATATATATATATATATATATATATATATATATATATATATATACATATACATATACATATATGGGTCTACTTTGAAAATCTAAAACCCATAATTTCATAACATTGAGACCAGAACATCTCAAACATATAACATCGAATTTCATAACATCAAACACTACAAATCACAAGAAAATAACATCCTTTCTACATATAACGACACCAAACTACCAAACACAAACACACTTTTTACTACGTTTCTGCAGGGGGGCAAGCCCCCCCTGCACCCCCCCAAGTGGGGTGCTCCACCCCCCACCCCGTAAATTAAATATACCAACTCCAAGATCGCACTGCAGTGGGAAAAAGTTAATTTTCTAACCCCACTGTATCAAGCCCCCCTGCAGAAACGTAGTAAAAAGTGTGTTTGGTAGTTTGGTGTCATTATATGTGGATGGGGATGTTATTTTCATGTGATTTGTACTGTTAGATGTTATGAAATTCAATGTTATGGGTTTTAGATGTTCCGGTCTCAATGTTATGGAATTAGATGTTATGGGTTTTAGATGTTTTGAAGGGGACCCATATATATATATATATACACATATATATATATATATATATATATATATATATATATATATATATATATATATATATGGGTCCTAGTCTGAACATTGAAAGTACATTGAAGCGAAATGTACTTGAGTGAATTCACTTTCGCGAAAGTGTATTTTATTGAAAATGCACTTTCACAAAAAAAAAAAAAAAAACAACATGCAATTTGCATGTAGATTTAGTTGTACATCAATATGTAGTGTTGATTGTACAACTAAGCAAACTGCTGTTTAGATCGCGGTACAGTGGGGATAAGGGAATATTCCCTTTTCCTTACTGTAGTGCGATCTCGGAGTGAGAATATTAAAGTAGGGGGATGTAGGGGGCAGAGCCTCCCACATGGGAGGTGTAGGGAGGCTTGCCCCCACACGTAAACATGAGTAGTGTTTTATTTGTGTCGTTTTTTTGGCGTGTTGTTGTTTTTTTTTCGTGAAAGTGCATTTTTGATAAAATGCACTTTCTCGACAGTGAGTTCGCTCATGTAAGTTTCGCTGAAATGTACTTTTGATCTTACAACATAGATCCATATATATATATATATATATATATATATATATATATATATATATATATATATATATACACACACAGCTTTTAAAATATATAATAATATGATACTACATTGGTTTTACACATTAACAATTAAACGGAAACTATAGTACTGTTTATAATGTGTGCATGTACAGCAACATGACAATGGAAAGTTATCCGGATCCTGGGGTATGTGTATTGATTATGCTTGCAACAGTTAATTTGGTTTACCAGTGCCAGTGTAGCTGATTTGATTTATATCACCTAACAAAGATAACCACAGTTTGAATGAATCAGGTTTCTAACCAGCCTGAAGGAATTATATAACAGCATGTCTAACCTTAATTTCATAGTCCCCTTTGACTGCGATCTCACCTTTTAATTTGGAATTTACACCAGACCTCTCAATTGTCCTTATTATGTTGAAACATTCCTATTTTTGGATGTATGTCCCTATTTTCAGACTTGATTTACCCCTTCACACAATTTTCTGAATATGCCTCATCACATGTGACCTATGAAGTTGTCTGGTACACAGAAGACCACACTACACTACCAGCATACTAGTGGCAACAATAATTTAAAGAAAGAGGACACACATCTTGCAACTTCCTTTTTCTGAAGCAAAAAATAAATGACCTTGTATGATAAAATTTTGTGGCACAGTTCCTTAAAATCCACAGATTTTGTAGTGTCTCTGGTAATATACTTATATTTTTCCACAATTTGTGTCACACACTGTTTTTTTAACATATGTTTCTGAGTAGCATTCCACATTGCTACAGGAAGCAGGAATTGTTATGTGCTATTTGGTATTTAAATTTTATGCTAATTAGATGTCCAGATTTTTTTAGCTGGATGTTCCTGTTCTTCAAGAGACTTTGTTCCTATTTTCAATGCCTACAGGTTGAGCAGTATGATTTATATCTCAGCATGAGCAGCTGGTGACTTCAAATCAAGGTATGGCTGCAACAAGCAACTGAATGGGCGAGGCCAACTGGAGAAAAAAATGAAGCTATACTTCAGGGTCAGTGCAACAAAGCTAGTAAGTTAATGACCAGTCCAAAGATTAGTTTATTAATGTAACCGTACACTGGCAAGAACACTGTTTTACTGAACAGTGTAGACCTGTCAAATGATGAAGTGAAAGCTAGCTGTAGTGTTGTCAGTTTTGTTCCAGTTTGGTTTAAACAACCTAACACTTACTGTTGTGCTATCACTGCAACAGGTTTAACTAACATCAACATGATGTCAGCAGAGAGCACATCAAAGACCATTTAGTGAAAGAACTTTATCTGTAAAAAAATGCACTTTACTAAACAAAAGCAAAAGACACTTAACAGTGGACTTTCATCAGAAAAAAACCCACTGCATTCAAAGCAATGAACCCACATTAGATTACCATAGTACAAAATGTTTGTGTGGACGGAAGCAGTACAGCATGAGATAAACAGAAGCCAAACTCTTTACACTAGTTACTCAAATAATAACAGTAAGGACCAATAATAAATAACTGGTGAATCGGCAACCAAATAAAGAGGAAAAACATTCAAAAACTAATAAGCAAGCTATAAAACGACGTGTACAGTTTTCACAGCAGCAGTGCTACTTCATATTCTACTTATTGTTTTAATAGTGAAGGGACGGGAAAAGCTCACTTTAGAAAAACACCTCTGGAAAAATATTACTTCTTTCGTCCTGCAGTAGTGAAGTTTTGTTTTTTCACAACAGATGGCTGTCTTGAAAACTGGACACAGTGCAGCTTGATATCTAGGTTTGTGAGTCAGAGGAAGCAGACATATAGGAAAAGCAAAATACACTAAAAATCTCTCTCTCTCTCTCTCTATATATATATATATATATATATATACACACACACACACACACACACACACACACACACACACACACACATACACACACACACATAAATACATTAAACATATCCTTGAATGAGAGACAAAGATTCTAAACTTATAATACTGACCAGAGATCACACCAAAAATATCAGTCTTCGGTGCTACACTCACTAAAAGCCACCCCATGGAAGACCTTTGTTATTTATACAACAATAAAGTAGAACATATATTAAAAACATTAAATACATGTCTATTAAATGAGTTGATAAAGTGTACAATCTGTGCTAAAGGACAACCAGTACCAAAATACAGGAAGGAGTAACTAAAATAAGAACTGAAGAGATTCCATCAGTGATAACACTTTGATATAGTACTTGGATAATAATAAAAATAATGATCCATACAAAATACAAAAGATCTTTAATTAACAAAATCAATGAATGTCTAATGATATTAAAATTGACCCAAATACTAAAATCTATAATATGTTAAAATAAAACACTGCTCAAAAGAACTAGTGAGATAAACAAGCTCTTCATGTAACACTTTTTATAAGATTCTCGGTGTTGCAAACGGGCAATGGTACAAAGCGTGCATATGCTGGATCACATGTCTCACAGCAATGGTCTTCCCAATAGTTACCTGGTTATAGATACGGCTATATACAGCCGATTCTCCAGCTATGTGCATTCTGGGTATTCTTAAATCTAGTGCATAGCTGCATGCATGCATTGTTCTCACAGTGTTTAGTATGCCAGCTGTAATTTCCATGATTCACAGACATGGGATGAAATACTCACAGGTGGTGTACAAAGTTAGGGAGTAGTCCCCAAACTATACACTGAAGTACATAATATATCACTGCGTACTGCGTGAGCCAATGACCCAAACTCTTGTGACTTGATGCAGCAGTATAGCAAGGCTGTGTCTACAAACAATGAATGTACTCCCGTGTCTGACATACCTCACTAAGTTAGTGCTCCCTGCTTGGCTCCACTGTCATGCCACACAGCAACTTACAAAGATTTGTCAGTCTCTAGGCATAAAAGAGCACACCATGGTACTGAAGGGCTCTAATGTGACAGCTCGAGTGTTGGAGCTCAGCAGCATTACTCTTCAGGGGCAGAGACAGCTGTCGGTAGGGAATCCCTATCACAGGTTCATAGGTAGGTACTAGGCTATCGGCCCTGGGGCCTATATGAGCCTAGTCAAATAGGTTCTCTGGCTTTCGCCAATTATTTTCCTGTGCCCCTGTCAAACAGTGCCGCAGAAGTGATCCCCAGGGTGAATTTTCTATTTCCCATCCAGTCATCAAGGTTTTTCTTAATGAGGGACAATGAAGAGCTTTGCTTGACATGAATGGGTAGTTTGTTCCAGAGTATAGGAAGTCTCTGGGACAGGAATCTATCCCTCCAGCGTGTTCTGTTTACTGTGGTGAAAATGTTTAGGTCGCTAGAGCGTATGGTTTGGAAAGATTGGGATTTCTTTAAGTGTAGCATGTCCAACAGCTCTGGGTTTGACATAGCTTTGTATGTTAGGCAGAGATCACCTCTGAGTAGGCGATATGCGATGGAGTAGAGCTGGAGTTTTTTTTGAGACGGTCTGCGTGTGGCATCTGTTTGAGGCCAGTAACCCTCTTAATGAGGTATTTCTGTGGTCTTTCCAATTGTTGTAGGTGTCTTGTGAGATACATGCCAAATGGGGCATTGTACTCTATAATGGGTCTGATGAGGGATGTGTAGAGAGGAACAATGATCTCCTTTTTTCTAGAGAAGAACCCTTTTGTGATAAGGTGTGCCATGCAGAAGGATTTCCTGACTACTGTGGTGATGTGATTATCAAAGGAGACACTACTGTCTACCTGTGTCCTGAGGTCTCTTATCCCACTTTCAGTGTTTAGTGAGCTACCGCTTATGTGGTAGTTCATGGGTACCGAGTTTTTACCAAAGGGGATGACAATGCACTTCTTGGCTTTAAACATGAGGCCATGACTTTGACATCATGCATCTGTCTCTGTGAGGCCCTTTTGTAGAATGTCTGCATCATTAGGTGAGTCTATTATGGCTCCCAGTTTGCAGTCATCTGTGAACTTTGTTAGCCAAGGACCTTCTGTGTTGGCCTGCACTTCAGAGAAGTAGATACTGAACAGGAGAGGACCCAGAACTTAACCCTGTGGTACTCCACTTGTCACTGGTCTGAGGTCGGACTTAGAGTCAGCTACTTTTATTGTGTGGGTTCTGTCAGTGAGCCAGTTGGCCACCCATCTTGTGACATAGGGATTTATGCCCAGTTTGGTGAGTTTATCTATTATTCCAGAGTGGGGGATGGTGTGAAAAGCCTTGGCGAAGTCAAGATAGGCTGTGTGCACTACCTTGCCCTCGTCTACGGCTCTAGTGACTGCTTCAAAGAAGTCAATCAGATTTAGTAGACATGATCTACCTTTTACAAACCCAAACTGAGTGGGGTCCAGGGTTTGGAGGTTACCTATGTCTTTGTTTATAAGCTTCAAGATGATACGTTCCATGGCCTTGCAGACCAGGCTTGTCAGGCTAATGGGGGTAGTAGTTTTCGTAGTAGTGCCGTGGTGGCACCCCCTTTGTGGAGTGGGATAACTGTCACTGTGCGCCATTTAGTAGGCACATAGCCTGAGGTGAGGCTATGATTGAACATGGTCTTTAGCTGGGGTGCCAGTTCATTCTGTAGTTCATGCAGTACGCATCCTGGGATGTTGTCTGGCTCCCATGGATGCTGTGTTCTTGGCTTTGGAGAGTGCAATCTTTACTTGTTCATTCGTGATTACAGGGGCTTTGCATTCTTCCCATATTAAGATGGGCCCTTTGGAGGGTGGGAGGAGGGTAAAGTTAGCATTGAATCTATCTGCCAGGATGTTGGCAATATCAGTTGGTTCTGTAATTTTTGTGCCATTGTGCTGTAACTCAGAGCAGATCTGAGTGTTGCCATTGAGATGCTTGACACAGCTACAGAATGCTTTGTGGTTGCCCTTAGAATCAGTGGCAATTTTGTTTTCGTAGCTAGCTTTGGAGGATCTTATAAGGGATCTCAGCTTCTTAGTGAGGTTGACCAGGAAGTTCCTCCAATCTTGGGATTTTACTCTTTTTTGCAACAGCTTCTTCCTTCTGTTGTAGAGTTTGCTTATGGCAGGGGACCACTTTTTTGGAGAATAGCATCCTGGTTCTGTTGGTGATGGCACGATCAATGCACTCGTATATGTGCTTATACAGTGCATTACTGTAAGATTCAGCAGTCGTACCTCTATTTTCCATTTGCATGGGTGATGTGAAGTTTGCCACTTCTGTCTTAAGAAGCATGAAGTTGGCTCTGGAGTAGTTTTTGACAGTGGTTTCCTTAATAGGGGTGGGGCTGGGATATGGATGTCAAGGGTGATTACCTTGTGGTCAGATCTGACCAGCGAGGAGTTGACCTCTGGTGTGGAACATCGGTTACCCATATTGGTAATGACCAGGTCCAGGATATTGCTGCCCCTGGTGGGGGTGTGGACAAGCTGATCCTAGGCATTGGAATTTATGAATTCCAGAAAACGTTGAGCAAATAAGTTGGTACATGAGTAGTTTTCCCAGTTGATGGTGGGATAGTTGAAATCGCCCATAATTAAGGTATTGGGTTGTACCTTAATATTTTCCAGTACCTTAAGAAATGAAGAGTGGGGATCCTAGGGCATGGTGGGGGATCTGTAACAAGCAACAACCTGGATTGCAGTCTTGCCCAGTGTTAGTTGCACTTGGATAATTTTGGATGCATTATGTTTAGCAACTAGCCTGGAGGTGTGGATATCCTTAATGAATATGGACACGCCTCAGCCTTTAGTGTTTCGGTCCAGGTTAGGTGACCAAAAGGTGTGGTATGAATTATAGCCTGGTAATGCAGGGGTGCTCTCTTGAGCCTTGAACCAGGTCTCTGTGACTGCACAGATGTCGATGTTCTCCATTTTAAGGAATGCCTTGAGTGAGACTTAGACTTCTAGCACTAAGTAGCATTACCCTCAGAGTTTGCTTGCTTGTACCTGTTATGGTGGTGAATTTAACATTTGAACCTTGCCTAAGAAAGGCACTATAGGGGTGGCAAGAGCCTTAGCCAGTATCCAGAATCCCAGGGGTGACAGGTGCAGGCCATCTCTGGCAAAGCTTTGTGGTCTGTCGACCATGTCGTCCCAGGCAGACACATACTGGATCCCCTTAGAATGACACCAGAAGCTTAGCCAATTGTTGAAGTCAATCATTTTGTCCTTGTCCTGTGGTATCATTCTGGGCAATGGCAGGATGCTACTCAAGGCTAGGGTCATACCTGCCAAGATCCAAGAGCTCCTCCATGTCTCTTTTCGTGTAGTCCAGGGAGGTACGTCTCAGGTCATTCACACCAACATAGGCAATGACAGAGTCATATTTGTACTTGTTGTGGTGTGACCTGAGTGCATGCATTATGTGGCGGATCCTGGCACCCAACAGGCAGCTGACAGTAACTTTCTCCTTGTTTAGCCTGGTGAGTGGGACACCAGTGTGCCTGACTATAGAGTCACCTATGACTAGTGTGTTGGGTACGTTGTTTTGCCTTATGGGCTGAGGTTGACTGGCACACTGATTTTGTGGGCTATGTGTCATTTGGGTAGTGTTGAGGGGTGGTGATTGTCTGCATTTCAGCTTGGGAGGTCTCTGTTGATTAGGCAGATTTTTATTGAGAAACTCCGTGAATGTGGGTGTGTGCTTTGTGTTTCTATGTGAGGGTTTTGGTAGTGTGGGTTTTGAAGGACTATGTGTTGTGTGGTGTGGTGCAGGTGTTAACCTTCTCTTCTTAACTGCATAGTACAGTCTTGGCTGGAGAGAGCTTGGCTTCCAGTTTGGCTATATAAGTGCATCTCTCACAGGTTGCAGTGTTGGGTGGTAGGAGGAGAGGTATGTCAGTGTACATGAGGCAATTGCTACATTGCCCCAAGATGCCCAGATTCATCAGGTGGACAGGAGAAAACACCGGAGCTGACCCATGGACATGCCTAGATAGGTGCTTATTAATTTAAGTACTAAGAACTGTTTTCCTCTTGACAAGTGAGGAAAGTCGAGTGCTGTAGTAATTTGTAGTTTATTTAGTGCTTACAATGAGTTCTGAGCAAGTGCTGAGCACAAGGAAAAAGGTTTTGAGTGCCGAAACTAAAAAACTGGCTAGTTCTAGCTAAAACTAGCTAGTTTTAGCACCAATCCCAATAACAGAAGCAGGCCACGTCCTGTTTGGTGATCCACAGTCTTGTCCCAGATGATGCAAGGGTCTGCAGGCTTGTAGCCTTTTTTTTGGCAGATGCCTCGAATAGCAACCAGACCAATCAGGTATGTTAAGCACAGACACTCACTCTCCAACCAGAAAGAGACAGAAATCAATGCACTCTGCTCCTACTCTCACCAGGATCAGAATATAAGCACAGATTCTAAGCTGTCACCTATAAAGCAGTTTTTAAGCTTTCTGGTGATCAGCAGTCTCCAGGAAATAATGTAACTGCACTCCTTCTCTCACCAGGAGAAAACAGAAGCACTAATCCCAAGATGACTACTGAGAGGCAGAATGTGGGCTTTACAATAACTGGTGGTCTTCCAATATATGCTTAAAGGTAAGACGAAAAAAATGGTTTATCCTAAACACTGCAGTGTGCATTAGAAGAGTTAGATGTGAAAGTAGGTAACTTAAGTTTTACCTGTCTAAAAGTTAGGTTTTAGTGGAGAGTCACTATTTTTAAAACAGCAAGATAGATTGAAAGAGTTTTTTTTTTTTTTAACTTAAGGTTGATATTGCTACACAATTCTGTATGCTCAGCAATTTATCAGCAGGGACAGGATACTCCCTCTTATATCGTTTATTGAGAGGTGACTTACTCTTGACCTACAAGGCATTCTCCAATCCAGCCCTAATGAAAATGTTACATATTTGCAAGAGAAATTATACAATGGTTACGTGTTCCATGGACCTGAAACTTATTTGGGACTCTAACAGAAGTTGCTGGAGAGACAGATTTGTAACCCAAAGGCTACCTCATCTATGGAATAAACTTTGCATCTTCATAAAAAAAGCCCATCCCTCACTCTCTTCAAAAAGAATTTGGGTATATGGATGGGGAACTGTAATTTCACTCCCGGGGTACTGATCAGGTTCCTTATGGACAGAGGCAGTCTATAAAATGGCTCAGGCCTCCAACACCCAAAGACTCACTACCCTGATACTTCCGCATCCCATATCTGGGGAATTAAGATATAATATTGTCATATCCTGGCTATTATTGGCTAGGCTTGTAAAGGCTCTTGTGCCACTAGCCTAGTAATCACCTATGAACCTATGTTACCCTAGTGGAATCTGCCCATATGCAGCTGGTGCATACATCCTTGGAGAGAGGACATCTGCATGTGCAGATGGTACAACAGTGTACTATGGTTATTGAGAGGGATACCACTCCTATTCCATGGATTACAACATTCATGAGTACTGCCCACCATATTAATGAAACTTAAATAAACCATAAAAATAAAAACTTGTCAGACACATATGTCAGAAGTGTACTTTCCAGCCACTAGACAAAAGAGCTAATGAGTTTGAAATGCAGTTCATGATTATGGAATAATTCCAGAAATTTATTTGCTTTTCATTTTTATTTGAATTACAGATTGTTTACATACAGTCATCGTGTTTCAGTATTCAATGAAGTCATCAGGTAATGTAGTGAGAAAACAAAGGGGCAGATTGTGTGTTTTATGTGTCTGTTTAGTATCCTGTATTTAAATGAACATAAATACATCTGTTTGAAATTACTTATCATTTGGCATTTTCAGATTATTTGTCATACAATCTCAATAAATAATTCTAGCCAACCATTTCCTAGTAAAATAAATGGAAAATGTATCTACATTGATGAAAAGATCACAGACTGTGCAAAGATTGCTGGTGATGTGCCTTGGTTTGCAACCCTTTTCCCAGTTACCAACATGATACAAATAATTACTGCCATCCAAGTAAGTGGAAAATGGTTTCTGTCCTGTAGTGTAAGACTGTAAGCATATTCTTATGCATTATTCAGAATAAAGAAATAAAATAATTGAAAATGTGGTAGCTATGCAGTAAAAATTGAAAAACAATGCAAGTGTAAAATACTTGGTTAGATCAACATTATGACAATTGCATTGTAAGCATTTCTAATATTTAGTGCAGTAAACAAAAAAAGAAAACAAATGATGACCAGCGTCAGGGATCTCAAGTGACATTATGTCAGCATGAACACCTATAGTTTTACTTGGTAAAGGCAGCTTTACTCTCAAACAGCAAACATGTCATCAGACAAATTAAAATGAAAAGCAGATTCATATGTCAATGCTTACTCAAATGTGTAAAGAATTCATGGAGGCCATTAACTTACCATTGAATTCATAGCAAAGTGGTTATGCTGCGTCTGAAGATCCACTGCATGCTGGTAGCTCACCCCAATCTCCATGTGGTTTTGGAGAAACAATTCCTTGTTATGACTGATCCAGTCAAACATCTGTTGAAAACAAGAAGCCAAAAGACAGAAGTCAGAATTACATTATGTTCTTGTCTACAGAGGCCAGGACAACATTAACATCCTCCACAAATTGCCCGTACACCAATAATACTAGTCCTTTCAAGCTACCATTGCAAAAGATCACATAAATGACAAAAAAAAAAGTGTACTGGTTCAGCTGGGTATATATTACCATGCTGACAGGACTGTATATCGAACGCCCATATGTTGACACATGTACACCGAAATACCTAAATGTCGAATGGCCACAAAAGTGATTTTTTTTTCCCAAGGAAAAAAATTGCGGGGCCATTGACAGGAATTTGCCATTTCCTCCACTGTAGTGCAATCACGGAGTTGGTATATTTAAGTAGGGGGCAAAGCCCCCGCTTCATTGTGTCTGTCGGCTTGTTTTGTTTTTTTGTTGGCCCAGTGATTTTTTTCCCTGGGAAAAAAATCACTTTTGTGGCCATTTGACATTTAGGTATTTCGATGTATGTGTCGACGTAAGGGCGTTCGATGAACAGCCTTGTTGACATGGTAATATAGATCCGGTTCAGGATGTTTAGGGTAATGCATTCCAGAACAAGTACTGTTTACTGTCTGGGTGCATGGGTTATGAATTGAAATGCCCCAGAACAGAGCACAAAAACAGAAATGTTTTTTAATAAGCAATATTTCAAAAATGGGGATAGCCCAGCACCCTCTATCCTTTCCCCCACCTTAACATGATCACCTCTGAGTTTGCAGCATACTGAAATATGACAGCACCCTCTATCAGTTCCCCCACCTTAACATGATCAGCTCTGAGTTTACAGCATACTGAAATATGACAGCACCCTCTATCAGTTCCCCCACCTTAACACAATCACCTCTGAGTTTACAGCATACTGAAATATGAAAAAAAAAACAGTCACCTTTTTTCTGACACATTCTGCGTCTAGGTTCTGTGCTGTAATGTTTATAACATTTCACTTGTTCCCATGGGTGTTAAGCTTCAACTTCCATCCCACCAACAAAATATTTCATTACAGAACAGCAGAAACAACTACAGGATACCCTCCAGAGAATTGTATTAGTCATACCCATCTTACAAATCAAATTCAGGTAATAGGCTTTCAGCAAATTCACTTTTCAGTTTTGTTTGTACCAACCTCACTCAACATACAAAAGCTCTTACAGCTAGTCTGAAAGGGCTATCACAGTGTTCATGGATACAGTTGGTATGGCAGACAGAGTAATTGCAGCTGACAGCAAGTCAAATGCTGAACTGTTCAAATCACTAAAGTCAAAGAGACATCCCTTTGTTTTCTCACCATATGCTGAGCACATAAATCACAGCATGTTTTAAGAATGTGAACAAGAATCCAACCTGACATTAGAAGATTAATAAACAGTGATGCCTACGAGAAAATAAATTGATATGTAGCTGGTACACCACCATATGGTCGGAAATTAAAAATTAACATCTTTATTTCAACAAGTTAATAACAGTAATTTTTCTGCAATATTTGCACAATTTTTCCAACAGTTCATTTTAGTTTCCTGGTTGAAATTTTAGTCTTGTCACCACCCACACAATCTATACCAGTGACCATGACTGACTTTTATTTACTCTTACACTTCTGCTACTGAAGAGGTTATTATAATGGGTAGTATTTATTTATTTATTTGCAGTTTCTTAACCGGGAAAGTCCACTAGGCCGTGCAGAGCCCGTTTTCAGTGGAGGCCTGGGGAGAAAAGCCCCTCAGTACAATAAGAACAAAGTTAAAATTATATACATTGGTATATTGTACCCAGAGATTAACTCAATATATATTAATTTTCCCACAGAGCAAAACTACATAGAAATTGTATAGCCAACGTCCTTTACTCTCGGGGTAGTCACTGTAGATGACAAAGCAGTGTCCCTCTTTAATGCATCATTCCTTAAGTTTATTAATCACATTTCTCCATCAAGAATCTCACATCAAAGGAAAAGGCAATGGCTATTTATCTATCACATTAGGGATCTGAAGCTAAGCAGATATATGTCACAGAAGCCATAAATGTGTCTCCCGCAACCAATGCAAACAGACAAAAACTTCAAAGTTGTACTAGGTCAGAGTAAATAAACACATTTCTTTTCCAAACAGCAATTTATTTGAAGTAGTTCATGTCTCTTGGAGGACCCCATTTAAACTTCTTTTAGTGTTGAATTCTTCTCTAACTGGTTGGGCCAGATAATGTCTTGCTCCTTTGCAGTGGCCACCTAGCAAAAACTAATGCTACAAATGCACAAATGATTAGTTCTGCAAACTTCATACCCTAACTGGCAATGCTAAAATATTTGGTCCATGGATCATTGCCATATAATCGCAATGGCTTTTGCCATTCTTCCTCTCTCCTGCAAAACCACAGGAAATACTAGACGTCTTTCTTAACATTATTCAATGGTTTCCCAATGGCTGCTCAACTGTCATCCAAGTTCCCCATTTGGCTGCCTGGAAAACTGTCTGCACAGTATGGTGAAGCATTAATGGGTCCCCAAGATAGATGTCATCCCCTCCTGTAGAAAGAGTTTAGAACATCTTCCAGTCAATGCCCTAGTCTAACATTGAAAATCAACAGCTTTCACTATTCTGTCTTCTACTAAATGTTTCACTTAGTATTAAACAGGCATATCCTTTCCTTTCTTGACTAAAAAAGCTCATATCTAAATGCCTTTCTAAAAAAGGCATGGACTCATCAATGCACTAGAAATAAATGTGTAGCATGTTATCCATAGAACAGACAAGGACTCATTCCAGGTTCCATCTATCTAAACCTCACAAGGGCCTTGGACTGTGATGCAGTTTGACTGAGTCACGTTATTGAGAATGAGCATGTAAAAAGAACATTGTCTTATGCTTTGTGCAGCATTAGGTATGTTCGATTACTTTTAGATGATGATGTTTTCCTAAACCAAAAGAAAACACAGGGTGTGAGCAGAGCTCAGCGTAAACCATTGGATCTTAGCAGAAGCTACGGTTAGATTTGCTATTTGCCAGCTGTTAATCCTCTAGTATGGGGCCTATTATCGGACCAGTCTAACCGAACATAGCCTGTGTAAACTATCTAGCCTGTACCACAGAAAACTTTCTAAATGTGCCACCAAGGATTACCACTGCAGGTCACTGGACATGTTCAGATAAGATGGGCCTTCAACACTGCTTCAATTAATTTGCCTCACTATAGCTTTCAGACTGTTGCAAGACCTGTGCTGACATTTCTCTGGCTATCCACTTTCACTTTAGAATTTGTCCAGAGCCTTAAAGTCAGTGGAAGAATTCAGTATGCATGGGTATATAAACTATTCATCAACATATGAACTCTTGTGTCTTTCCCGAGGATACAGAACATAATCACTGTGTAGATGAGAAACTTGAATATTCTGGCATATTTCAAGAGTTCTCTCAGTAGCCACCTACTGATGTTACACTGGAGTAATGTAATTCAACTTCCAGACTTGAACATCCTTGTAACCACCACCGGATTCATGTATTCATGATGATTTCATTTTAGAATGCAGTCACATTTGTATTAAACCACAACCCTTTAACCCAAAAGCCCCTATCATTACCTATTTGTCACTCAAGTTCTATAATAATATACTGTATTGCTGGAAATACTTTATGGTTATCTTTGAAATATTGCAATATTTATGAAAGCAGCTTTGGTACTATACTGTATACATTGCATTTATAATAGTTATCTGATGCACTCTACTTTATTTTCTTCTTTACTAAAAATATTCTGTAATAATCATAATATACTTGCCCTTTCTCTTTGTATAAGACACAGTTCTGAATTCTGAGTTTTTCCATTAATTTGTATTTATGTTTCCCTTTTGAAACTCTTTTCAAGTCTGCCTAGTAAAATAGTCCTTGACTCAGTGGGAGAGCCTGGCCAACAAATGAAATAAGCAACATGTGATATTTGTGATATAATGTTATTGGTCCAAGAGGTTATCATAAATATTAATGTATTATATGTTCATAGGTTCATAGGTTGGTACTAGGATATCGGGCCTATACAAGCCTAGCCACAACAATTCCCTGGATATTTCTTCCCACAATATTTACTTTCTGGACCCCTGTCTAGCAGGGCGACTGACGTGATCCCCGGGGTGAATTTCCGATTAAATTATTAAACTATTAGATGACTCTAATTTCTTGAAAATATTTCTGTAAGTGCACATTCAAAGGCCTGCACACATATTATGTGGGAATGCATGTGCGCACATATATACACACATATACATTTTATATATATATATATATATATATATATATATATATATATATATATATATATATATATATATATATTGCCACATACTGATAATTAGGGTTTAACTCTACACTCAGTGTTTAAATAAATATTTTAACAGTCCAAACTGTACTAACTTTGTCCCATTTAATTTGAATTAAAACATGGGTGTTGCAGATAAGCTACAGCAGAGTTTTGCAGGTACATAGGTATGTTGTGGTTCTGTCCTCTGCTAGCAAATTCTGAATACAGGTGCTGTAGTAGATGCAGATGTTTTTGATTTTCAAGGATCTAGGACATGGTAGTCTCTATTTTCAGGACTAGGGACTGAGACAACAGGATTTCAACTACACGTTGTAAGCCGGTGAGGATGTTAGTGCTGATTTCCCTAAAACTGCTTGCATGATAGTGGGAAACCACACAAATCTACAAAATGAAAATAAAAGTAACCGAAAGGGAAAAAAAGTTACCCATAGAAGGTGAAAGGTGATTAAGTCATTTGGGTAGGGCCTTGCTGTGACTGATGTCTTTCAAACAAGGAAGAGAATGATCTAGTTCAGGAGCTGGGACACCCAGTATAACTTTGAATCTCCTAATATATTTTATGGGAAAAGAAGGGGGAAGGTGGTTTAGCAAATACATTTCATTGTCTTTCAGAAATTGCATGATTTTTACAGTAGAACATTTTTTTTTCTGAGTAGTTTTTCCAGTTGCATTTGCAAACACATAATGCTATGAGCCACACAGACATTTTAGGAAAGCATAGTGATGTATAAGAAATGAAATACTCTGAATTCTGTTTCCACATGTGAAACATCAATAAACATTTCAGACAAAAACAGCTATGCATATTGATGTGGTTCTGATGTACTAACCTGGTATAGTCAAGTTCTCTAAAACATTTGTTTGTCTGATAATACAGGAAGTGAAGAAAATAATGACAACAAGACAAGGAGCTGTACTGCAAGCCCAATCAGCTCAAAACCAACATCGATTGTTTAAATGTAACCTTTGCATTACGTTAAGTTGGTGGCAAAAAGAGAAACTACATCCAGCCAGTTTTCCCAATGTCTAAGAACCAACCCTTAAGCACTTCATCTAAGGGATCTCTGAAGTATTCCAAGCAAATGGAAACATTCATCTCTGATTACAGTCATGCAGATTCTGTGCAACAGTAATTGTGCTCCTGAGGTAGCGAGGAAGATGAAGCAGCAGTCTCTGAATGTTCTTGCCCCAGGTTGTACAGCAGCAGGTCACAGATGGCACACATGCACTAATAAGCTACTGTTCAGTGTGGACAGAGGCATTTTCTGCTTGTGTTTCTCTACCTGTGACACTGCTGAATGCAATGGCCTCAGTACAAACATGCTCTGGTTCACCAGAGCAGAAGACAAGGGAAACCTTTGACCCTCAACAACTTAGAACTGTTCCTATACTTCAGTTACTATTCTTTTTCCACTTTCACTTTTCATGACACCCTCTTTCTATGCACAATGTAACTGACATTTACCTACCTTTAAACATCACTCATATTTTTCCATTTGTTGTACTTTCAAGAATATATGGAACTCTACCAACATAAAATCTCTTCTTAGAGAATTAAAAAAAAAAAAAAAAAGTGGGAAGAGAAACAAGCATATTATTATTTAAATGTTTTGCTTTTCTTCTATTACTGTTAACAGAATGATATCTAATGAGCACACTCATTACTAACTTTAAGATCTGGTATCATTTAAACTTACAAAAATATAATATTCTCTTGCATTAAGTCTAGAAATGCAGCCATATTAAAGCAGGTTTCACATACAATTTCAGTGACTAAATAGCCTTCACTCAAGAATACTGCTAAGAACGGAATGTGTTGTACATTTGACTACAAACATTTTGTTTGTATGGTACAAGGCTCGAAACCAAGGCTAAGGAGGCATGTAGAGATTTGTAGGGTTGTGGTATTATTAGGAAATAATTTAGACACAGTTAACTCAAATAACGTAGATTGATATGTAGAAAGTCATGGCAGTGCAGTCTTCAGAAGCCAGTACAGACACTTGACTATGAGTGCAGAAGTCAGGTCAAATATCCATTTCAGAATATTAATTTTACTATTCATGAGGAAAAAATATGAATGCAGAAGACTACTTCAGTTTATCAAAAAATTTGAACATGAATGCAGAGGCCTGTTTTAGTTTATCAGCACTGTTACTGGAAACAGTATTCGAATACAGTTGGCATCTACCTTCACTGTACATAATAAAGCATTCTTAACTGAACTACAGTATGTGCAAAATTCATTCTGAAAAGTACAATAAGATTTGGCCTATAAAGGAGAGACTGGCACCTTTTCAGCACAGTTGTGGGTAATTAACAGATAAAAAACATTCGTTCCAGTCTCATTCCAACTTCTTCCAGTTGTTTCCAGTTCATTCCAGTATTATACAGTCTTATCAATTCTTACACTAACAATGTTTTCTACTATGGCTTCATGTGTCAGATCTAAAGCTTCTCAGCATAAAGGAGACTGTTGATTTCTAGACTTGACAGGTTAACGGATTTAGATCCGCCTACTGTTTCTATTAATTTAGTAACACGGTGCAGACAAACAGAATAGACAGCAACCCCTCATTGTGAGGATCCAAGTATCGGCCTTTTTATAGCACAAAGCTCTGTCAATCCAGCTTAGTCTGACGCAAGGACTTGGATTTATTTGAATGGAATGCCATTTGAGGAGGTATTAGATTCACATTAATTTAATAATTAGTTTCTGTAAAAGATATTTTACTGATCACTATAAAAGGTAAAAGTACTGCATACCTACCCCTTTTGAAAAAGTTAGGAAACAGCACCCCCTTCTCATGATTCTGAAAAATTTAACAGCAGCATGCTTTTCTTTGCTTATAGCAAAGGTGAGTGCTTAAATAAATTAAGTGTGATTTCTTAAAAGCACTCTAAATCACCTATACAAAAAATGTTTACAAGATAGTTGTACACTGTTATGGAAATCTGATCTGTACTAACAAAAAATTTATGGAAATCTGATCTGTATTAACAAACAAATTTCTCCAATGCTATATACTGCTTCACAGACTGAAGATGTAAGGCAATGAAAATCTTTGCAACATGTTAAAATGAAGAAAAATATGTAAATATTCTGCACAGCTTAAATGTACTTTACATCTCAGATCAGAAGATGAAATGTGTCAGTAGTGCGTGTAAGAGCTTCCTAACACCACGCATTGGCTTCCCTGTAATACAAAACATAAAAACTGCACTTTAGCAATGATGAGCCGAGCTCATGATAAAATTAACTAAAACTGTTATGGCTGCTGGAAGGGGTAGTCTTTTGCTCCCATTGACTCATACATGCCTCTTATTGGGAAGAGGACATGATAAATAGGAATAAGGGCAAAAAAAAAATCTAACAAAGGAAGACAGAAAAATCATACTCCAGTTATAGTGCAATCAAACGTTTCATCCTTCCTGGTAAAACCTGTGTTACAGTACTAGAACAAAAACTCCATACAGTTTGTCTTCTAATTCAGAAGGAACAATGTGGATTCTGTCCTGACAATGAAACTGTCAAGCAGCTCTTGATCCTTGCATGAATATAGCAGTGTTTGTGTGAGTTTGCCCATTCTGTCTACTTGTGAGTTGTAGACTTTGAGAAGGCATTTCTTATGGGGTACAACAACAGTGCTGGGTTCCTGGACTGCTGCCATGTGCCACTCACATTTCCAGCAAATATCACTTGCACTTGTGAATATTTAACCAGTCCTGGGAGGGCTATAAAAGTATTTGAGCAGGTACTTCAGCCAGAGATTCTAAATGTCCTAGATTTAGTAACCTGTCTGTGGACTAGACTATGTCCTTCTTGTTTTTCAATGAGTATTCCTTACCCAGAGCCTTTTCCAATGTAGATTTCAGGGGGGCATGTTGACAGTACTGAATCTCCATCATTTCTACCTACCTACTGATTGAATCAAGGAGCTCAAATCTTGCTTCCAGTAAATACTCAATTAGCATTGATCTGCCTTGACTGTCTGACGACAAACCTGAGTTTTGCCTCCCCACTCTTACTGAACCCCTAATAAGCAAGTAATCTCTTTCTATAAACCAAAAAGTATGTTTTATTTCTTCTTAGCCACTTACATTGTTGTGCTGCGGAAGCTTTTCCCAAAACCTCAGCTTACTATTTTGAAGCTTCCACATTTTGGTACTGAATCTTTTCTTCCACATGTTTTACATTACAGGACTGGTATCAAATTGGGAGGATCATCTTTTCTCATTTACCTAATTCAGTTTTCTCAGGAAATCTCTAAGTTTAGTTTCAAGGATATTATGAAGATAGTGCTCCTTTGAATCTCTTTCCAGTGTTTTCCAGGTTATATTGGTTCCCCAGTTTCTACGGTTCTTATCAGATCAAGCCACATCATCACCCATTTTGGGAAACAGCTACCAGACTGTACCAGGTATAGCAGCAGAGGAAACATAGTTCTCCACTATTCCGTTATATTACGCGTCCCTAGTGCTCCGTAATCTAGTGGTAATATTAGAATACGCCACTTCACTCTCCCTTTCTTTTCTTCCCAAACAAACTTCTTTTTCTCACTTTCCAGCTTACTCCACAAATCCTTATAAGGCTGATAAAAAAAGGGAATGAAGAACATCTTAACAGCCTGTATCTTGATGTCTAAATCCATCCAAATCAATCTCCACTGTCTTATTTTAGTAATTATTTTTGCATTACCCCGTGCCACGTATCATGCTGCATTCTCTATCCGTTGCTTCAACCAAATCCCTAGGTGACTCATTTTCCATGACTCCAGAGAAAGGGTAGTCCTGAACCAGCGAAAAGGTGAGCATATAATTTACAGTTACAGCTTTGGTTTTTGCTTCATTAATTTTATATCCTGAAAACCTGAAAATGTGTCAAAATCAAGGTGACAGAGGTAAATTATGACATCTTCCACAAATCAGGATAGTTTTTCATTAGAGTGACCACTGGGATAACCCCCTTATATTTCCGTTTCTTATTTCTTTAGCCAGTGATTCAACATACATTGCAAAAAGACTTCCAAGATACCTGCACACTGATCAACGGCTTGACTTCAGCTCTCTCAGTTTGAAAACAGAAACTGAGAGACAACAGCCAGTTGTAATCTTGAGTAAAATTCAGTTACTGGCTAGTAAGTACACTGCCTGGATGCCTGCAAAGAAGAAATTAAGACATCCTGCAAGAAAATCAACTGGAAAAGATGAAGAGAAAACATTCACTGAATAATTCTGCAACTGCTCAGCAAAAAAACAGTTCAAGCTCCAGCTTTGGTGCAATACATGGCTTCCAGTAATCTACAGGAAAAATAAGTCAATATACTCAGAGCTGATAAAAATAAAAGAAACACTGAATGAGTATATTAACTTAAATAACAAAAGGCTTAGGGAAAATCTGAGATTTACTGCTGTACCAGAGAAAGTAGAAGGAACAGATGGGATTAATTTTATGAAGGCACAAATAAGTAACTGGACAGGTATTCCAGGGCAGGAACGGCTAATTGTAAGGGGACATGGTGTCTATGCTCCAAATCTGGAAAGCACCCAAGACCTTTATTAGTAAAGATGCAAACCTACTAGGAGAAACAGCTGATCCTGACAAAACTGTGGCAAAAGGACATAATATTAAAAGCTGGGAATAGAAAAGTGTTTGTGGAAAATGATTATTCATGGTACACCAGGCAAAAGAGAAATACAATTATTCCAGTAATCAGGGAATGTTGAGAGGCAGGTGTGAGATTCAAAAGGACAGTTGTGTACACTTACCATAAATGTAGATGTTCGAGTGTATTCACTGTTGCAGTCCTAACAAATGGGTTATCAGACTCCCGGTAGCCCTCAGTCGGCCAGAATACCAAAGGTAACTAAAAATGACATTGGTTGCCGTCGGTTGTAAAGGACGTCAGGACGTCTGATACAAAAGGAGGCAACTGATGTCACTTCCTCAATCTTTCTTGCCATAACAGTCAGGAGCCCCCAGAAAATAAGGCTTAAATCAAAAAACAATTTGACAAATAACAAATTAAGCCGGTACCTCAGGAAAAGAGAATAGGAGAGGACCACAAAAAGGGGGAAGTAGGGAGGGAAACCAGGACTGCAACAGTGAATACACTCGAACATCTACATTTATGGTAAGTGTACACAACTGTACTATGTTCATCATGTTTCACTGTTGTAGTCCTAACAAATGGGTTGATTACCAAAGCCCAAAGAAAAAAGGGGTGAGGAACCAACAGCATCAAGGGTTGGAGATAATGCCCTGCAACACTGCAGTGGCAAAGCCTTACCTGGCTCTGGAAAACAGAGGCAAATTATAATGCTTTGTGAAAGTGTGAACAGAAGACCATGTGGCAGCCTCCAAAATGTCTTTAGTAGTGACACCCCTTAGAAAGGCTGCAGAAGTGGAAGCTGCTCTAGTAGAGTGGGTCCTAACCCCTTGAGGCAGAGCTTTGCCATGAAAGGAATAACAAAATGTAATGCAATGTGCAATCCATTTAGAAATGGTCTGCTTAGAAATAGCCTTGCCCTGGGCTGCAGGGGCAAAACAGACCAATAACTATACTGATTTCTGAAGGTCCATCGTCCTGTCCAGGTAAAACCTGAGCTGTCTGTGAACATCTAGAGACTGTAGGATCCTTTCAACTCTATTGCGAAGATTAGGAAAGAAGGTAGGAAGGTGTATAGACTGATTGTCAGGCTGGAAACCACCTTAGGCATATAAAGGAGGGATTAGTCCTCAAAGAGACTCTATCTGCATGGAAAATAAGAAAGGCTCCACGGCCATCAAACCTTGCAGCTCCGAAAGCCTCCTTGCTGAAGTTATAGCCAAGAGGAAGGCGGCCTTTCAAGAGAGAAACTTTAAATCTGTAGAGGCAGCTGGCTCAAAAGGAGGAAGAGTGAGTTTCTCCAGAACAAAATTAAGATCCCAGTCTGGAGTAGGTACTCTTCTGGGAGGTTTAAGTTGCAAGCACCTCTGAGAAACATTTTCATCAGGGGATGAGAAAAAATGGGCTGTTAAAGAGAACAATGAGCAGAGATGGCTGAAGCATAGATCTTAATAGAGGAAAAAGAAAGACCATCCTGAATCAAATCAGCCAGGTATTCCAGGATAAGAGGAAGGGTAGGTTGAGAAGCAGACTCCCCTCTAGCCTGCATCCACTGAGAGAACTTTTCCCATTTGCCAGTAAAGGATTTCCTAGTGCTAGGCCTCCTGGCCTCCCTCAGCATGTCAACCACCTGTTAGGAAAGGGAGGAAGAAAGGGAAGGAGTCATACAATAAGCCATGCTGCCAAATGGAGAGACTGAAGATGAGGATGTAGAATGTTTCCCCTTTCCTGAACCAAAAGATCTGGCTTCAGAGGAAGATGCCAAGGAGGAAGATGGGAGAGATTGTGAAGCAGCAGATACCAATGCTGTCTGGGCCAGTCCAGAGTCCTTGGGCGTTCGTCCCCGATCTTCACTAATACTCTGGGAAGAAGAGGAAGAGGAGGGAAGGCGTACACTGATAGCAACGTCCAAGGGAAGGACAGAGCATCCACTTTCCAGGCTCTGCTGCTGCTGTCTCGTGCAAAAGAGAGGTAGCAGATGGTTGTCTGGGGAGGAGAAAAGATCCACTTGAAGAGTGCCCCAATGTTGAATGATGCTGTAGAAGACTGCTCTGTTCAGCTGCCACTCGTGAGGATCCAGGGTTTGCCTGCTCAGCTGGTCTGCCAAAACATTGAGCCTTCCTAGAAGAAACTGAGCTAGGAGATGCAGATCCAGGGATGCTGCCATGGACCAAAGATTCATGCTTTGCCTGCACAGGGGGTAAGAGTGAGTCCCTCCCTGCTTGTTGATGTACCACATGACCGTGGTGTTATCTGTCCTGACAAGCAGGGTCCCTGGAGAAAGAAGGTGCTTGAAAGCCAGTAAGGCCTGCTTAACTGCAATCAACTCTTTTAGATTTATGTGCAGGAGCATCTGCTGGGCGTTCCAACGTCCCTGTATGCATCTGCCATCCAGGTGTGCTCTCCAGACGTAGTCCGATGTGTCTGTAGTCAGAACTTAAGTGGCAAGTGGTATCCGAAAAAGCATGCCTTTGTTTTGTAGACAGGCTGTTGCCCACCATAGAAACTCCATCTGCAGAGATGGAAGCAGAGGAATCATCATATCCAGGTTCTCTGAGTATTGACACCAAATGTTCTTGAGGTACCATTGCAATTTCCTCATATGCAGTCTTGCATATGGAATCATGAGAATACAAGATGCCATGAATCCCAGACCTTGCAGGTACTTCCTTGCAGGGAGCTGGGACAGGCTTGCCAAGCCCTTGAAGTAAAGTGAAAGAGTTGTCTGCTTCTCCTGGGTGAGATACATCATCTGGGCGGCTGTGTTCAGACTCGCTCCCAGGAATGTTATCTCCTTGGATGGTACCATTTTCAATTTTTCCACATTGAGAGTGTAACCCAGGGAAGACAGAAGAGTCTTTATGAATTCCAGATCCTTTAATAGCTGTTCCTGAGAACTTGTTTGAATCAGACAGTCGTCCAAGTATAGGTAAATCTGAATTTTCTTCTGCCTGCAAAAAGCAATGACTGGGGCCAGGCACTTTGTGAAGACTCTGGGAGTAGTAGATAAGCCAAAGGGCAGCGCAGAGAATTGATAATGTTGCTCGCCCACTCTGAAACAAAGGTACTGCCTGCTAACTTTCCCTGATAGGAATGTGCAGATAAGCCTCTTTGAGATCCAAGGTTACCAGCCAGGAATCCTTTTCTAGTTGTGGTAGCAACTGATGTAGAGTGAGCATTTTCAACTTTGGAATTACTAGAAAAGAGTTCAGAATGGAAAGATCCAGGATAGGACACCAGGTGCCTTCTTTTTTTGGAACTAGGAAAAGCCTGGAATAAAAGCCCTGGCCTACCTGCTGAGCAGGAACTGATTCTATTGCTCCCAGATGAGACAGAGTCAAAATTTGTTTTTCTACTTCTGCCCTTTGGTTTGGAGGAACGTCCAGGAATCCCTTGGGAGATGAAAAGGTGCGGAAAGAAAACTTGTGCCCTAGGGACACCGTTCTGAGCACCCATCTGTCATCTGTGATAGTGGCTCAGGCATCTGCAAAAAGGGCAAACCTTCCCCCTTAAAGGACTCTCCCAGCAAACAAGAACAGGCAGAAGTTGTAAAAAGTCATTGAGAGTGTTTTGACTGAGATGCAGGCTCGGAGCTTCCCCCTTTAGAAGTGGAAGCCTGCCAATACCTAGACCTTTGAGGGGTAGCCTCCTGCTCCCTAGAAGATTTGTAACCTCTAGTTCAAGAACTGTTCTGTCTGCTGGTATCAGGAAAGGTCCAACTCTTGGAAGGGTAATTCCTGCTAAAGCGAGGGGCTTGAACTTGCAGAAAATCCTTAACAGTTTGCATGGAATTGGCCTTATCCTCCACCTTCTACAGTACCTCGTCTGCTTTGCTGCCACAAAGACTGTCTTATGCAAAGGTACATCCAAAAGCTTAGCCTTGACAGGTTCTGGAAGAGACTGTTCTCCAAGCCAAGAGTGCCTTCTAATAACAGATCCAGTAGCCATAGCCCAGCTGGAGGCCTCAAGGATATCAAAACCACAATGCAAAGAATGCTTATTGACCAGACTGGCTGAATTCAGTAAATCCTGCAGGTCTTTACTCTCTGCCAAAAGAGGTACACTTGCTATCCTAGACTTAATAGCCTCCAAGGTGTGCTGCTGGTACTTCAGCATATGAAATAGACAATTGGTAGCCCTAATAGCTAGGGTGGCAGAGGTATAAACCTTCTTGCCCCACCTATCTCAGTTCCTAGACTCCTGGTCAGAGGGAACAGGATTCCTGGTAACATTGGCCTTAACTCCTTTAGGACCCTGAGAAAAAAACCTCTGGATCCGCCAATGGATTCCTGAAAAGAAACAGATGAGAATCAGGGACTCTGTAGTACCTGTCAGGTTTCTGGGAGCAGGAGGAACCGAATTTGGAGACAAGGAATTTTCCAGAAAAAAGTAATCAACAACTTCCAACACGGGGAATAGCAAGAGGCTTATGCTGAAGTAAATCCAGAAACTCCCTAATCCATTTCTTGGATTGGGGATAATCCTGACTTTCTCATTTAAAATGTTCTCTCAGGGTATTTAAAGTATCACCAAAAGAGAAATCCTCTAGAGGAGAGGTCAAAGGGATGGATTCCTCTGCATCTGAATCCTCAAAAGGAGAAAAAGCCTGAGAAAATTCCTCTTCATCAGCAGAAATGATGGAAGAATCAGAACCTGAGCAGGACAAAAACCTCAGGAGAAACATCCCTACTCCTTTTTAGAAGGAAGAGGCTGAGAACTCCGAATAAGAGTCAACAAATCATTAGCCATGTTAACCATTTGGGATTGAGGGGAACAGGAAGAAGCTGGAGCCTGCCTTTTCACAAGCTTACGAATGGAAGATTTACCTGCAAGCCTGAAGGACTTGGGAGGCCTGGCAACCATCAAAGTTGCAGCAGAGGTTGAAGGAAGAAGTTTGCTGTCAGAATGCAAAACGGAGACCTCGGACACTGGAGTCAGCTTAGTGGCTCCGGCTCCAGCAGAAGAGGTGACCGGCAACAGGTTGGAAGGCAAAATGGAGGTTGAAGGCCTAAGGGACTCGGACTCAATCAAGGCCTGCGGCTGTACATCTGCGGACTACAGGGACTGCAAAGGCATCTCACTGGCTACCGCCTGACTGACGACCAACTTAAACTCATCCGAGGACTTAGCTTTCCAGGGCCTATCATGGTCCTTATCCTTACGTTTCTTCAGAACATCCAAAGCTTGAAGACCAGTGGTTGCCATACCAATGAACTTAGGCCAAACTCCAAAATGCCTAGCCAAAATATTAGCCTGACAATGGATAGTAAGCAGATTAAAGGAGGCACAGAGATCACACTTGGGAACGTTGTGGTCAAGGCCTAAATAAATAATGCAATAGGAATGAAAATCTCTATGGAGAATCTACTTTCCACAGGTAAGGCAATTATTAACTTTTTCTGACATTCGTTAAGGCAAGAAAAGAGGATCCCCAATGGGGTACTTGGGTGTAGTAGACTTCAACTCTTGTAGTCGGAAACCAACAATGGTAAACTGCCGACCAGCACTCGTGCATAAAAAGCTTCTGTTTTGGGCTCCATGGCAAGGAAGACTGAGGAAGTGATGTCAGCTGCCTCCTTTTGTATTGGACGCCCTGACATCCTTTACGACCGACGTAATTTTTACTTACATTTGGTATTCTGGCCGAATGAGGGCTACCAAGAGCCAGATAACCCATTTGTTAGGACTGCAACAATGAAACACGATGAATGGGATCTAGCTGTCATCAGAATATTTTTTCCTGGAGGATTAAAGTCATTTTTTAGTGCAAGACAGGCTATGGAGGAAATGCAGAAGTCTGTCCAACAAAAATAAGCCACCAAGCAGAAGGGAATTCTGCTTCTTATTCTTCTTCTGAAAATAAAGCCCACAGAAAGACTTTACCAGTGAAACGTTTTCAGCTTTTCCAAAGGAAAATACCTGAGAGGCAGAGAAAAGCACAGGAGTTGCCCAGAAGAATCGGGAGTACCATGTATTTGAACCAGAATCTGGAGATGGGAGATGGGGAAGAACAAGAAGAAGATGAGCAAGACAGAAATTAGTGAATAAATGTGATATTGGAAAGTATCAATTGCATTTGTAAAATACTGCTGTATAAGAATAAATGGAAAGAGTGGACTTCTGTTGACTTTGTTAAACTTGTGAGGAACTGAAAAGCATTTGCTTCACTTCTTGTCATTAATATTTGGATGGGGAGGGGAAGAGGAAAGAAAAAATAAGTAAAACATTTTCTTTTCTATGAAACTGCATATCTTATAGAAAAACATTTTAGTTGTTCTTTTATGTGATAAAGTTATTAAAGTAAACAGATGCCTTTTTTTCCTCTTCTCTTCTTTTTTTGGTATTAAAAAATGTAGGCATTGCAGTGCAAAAAGAGAAGAAAAGCTATGCAAAAGCATGCTTAAGTTAATAGGCTTTACTCTTGGGTTGTTGAAGTGGTGGATGAGGGTAAAAGTACACAGATCATAATATATATAGAGCTGATATTTTTCCCTAACTTTTGCATAGGTGAATTTCTGAATTAAGACCCTTGACTTAATCTAATAACAAATTTTAAGCAGAAACAAGTAAATATGGGAACACTGAATGCAATGAAAAGTTTTCTTTTAGCAATAAATGTTTCAGCTTGTCTATCAAGCTGAAATAGAGGACTACTGTTTTTATCTCTTACATTTTCACAGATGCAAATTGATAATAGGGCAGACAAAATACAGAAACACACTGGTTTCTTCAAGGTTGAAACTTAATATTTGAAACTATATACATAGTTTTCACATCTGGGGAAGGGGAACAAAGATTAAAAAAGAACAGATACCAATTAGAGTAAGTAGAGTCACAGCAATAATGTGTCTCGGCATGGATAACCTCAATTTCAAGTTAATTAGGGCCTGCATTAGCAGCTATCTATTTGGCACAAATGTTCCTATTAGGAGGGTGAACTTCATTATTTGAAGATTTGTCAAGTTGTTTGTGTTTGTATTTAAGTTAACATGTTACAAGGGCATTCTGGTGGTGTTTTTTTTATTTTAAAACAAAAAGTCTTGTAAAATGTGACATAAGTTACAATGTTGATAATAAGAAAAAAAATTATAAAGGATTAACCTGCCAAACATTAATGGGTGCATTTATCACAAAAGCTGGAAACAGACATTTAAAAAAATCCTGCCATATATAATAAGTGGGGGGATAATGACCTCTTACCATAATGGTGACACTTCCCATATTATCTTGGATTGTGAAAAGTCTGACAGGTGCAGAAAAAAAAGGAAAGAATACTTAATTATATTAAGAAACACAAACTGGAAATACCAACAATATAGGAGATGCATTTGGCAAAAACTGAGCATGTGAATTTAATAAAGAAACATCAGGGACTAAAGAAAGGAGGAATACTTATATTAATTGTAAGAGGAGCTCCAGTAGTGGTAGAAGAGGGAAAAAGATAATAATGGCAGATTTGTAGTAGTAGGGGTCTAATGGCAAGGGATGAGGATAATGCTGGCATGTATTTATATTGGGTCTATATCAGAAAATCGAAGTTTCAAAACTTTGAATGTTCTAATATCTAACCCTATTCAGCGAAAGCTAAAAATATCGAAGCAACAGAAAACCAAATTTTTTCCTAGGGAAAGAATTTGGTTGTCCATTTCTGTTGCTTCAGTATTTTCAGCACTATGGTGGAAAGTTATGGGTCGGGTTCAGGTAAGTGTGTGATTGAGTGCGGGCTAGGGTAGTTAGGGTTAGGGTGCCAGTTAGGTATGTGTGCGATTGTGTGGACATGAGGGTTAGGGCGGGTTAGGTGAGTTAGGGTTAGGGCACGGGTCAGGTAAGTGTGCGATTGTGTGGACATGAGGGTTAGGGTTTGGGTTAAGGTAAGTGGATAGTTAGTGGATAGTTAGTGGTGTGTGTGTCTAGTTTAGTGTAGGGTTAGGTGTAAGATTTTAGGTGTAATGTGTGTGGATTGCTGTTTGTTTGGTGTGCTTGTGTTGTGTGTATGTGTTTTGGAAAGGCAATTTTTTTCCCTAGGAAAAAATTCGCTGTTCTGTATGTTCAATGTTTTTAGCTTTCGCTGAATAGGGTTCGATATTAGTTTTGAAACTTTGATGTTCTAATATAGACCCATTTATATTCCACCTAATACTGCTATTTTGGACTTTAACATTTTTTGGGAGAAATAATCAGCTTTCAGCAGGGAATATTGCTTATAGGTAGGGACTGTAATATGATTTGCAACAATGAGGATGAACCTGTGAGGTATAGAAGCAAAAATATAACAAAAGAGTATAGAGTTCTAGAGAAATTTATGAAAATATTTGGTGTGAAAAATGTGAATTCAGTAATAGGAAGCCAGAGAGAATTTACATAATATTCCTCAAGGTACAACAACTGGGAAAGACTTGACAGAAACCATATTTCACAGGAACATGAGAACTTTGATACACATCCAATAACTACTTCAGATCATATGCCAATAATTACAAAAATAAAAATGAAGGGTAATGAAGTAAAGGCAAGACACTGGCACTTTCTCAACTACCTGTTTAAAAGAGTGGAATTTATGGAATGCATAGTGGAAATTAACTGGGGAGATAGAAAGCACTCCAGAATTGCCACTGACTCTAAAGACAACCACAAAGCATTCTATAGCTATGTCAGGAATCTCAATGGCAACACTCAGATCTGTTCTGAGTTACAGCACAATGGCACTAAATATACAGAATCAATGGATATTGCCAACATCCTGGCAGATAGGTTCAGTGCTAACTTTACCCCTCTGCCATCCCCTAAAGGGCCCATCTCTATACCAGAAGAATGCAAAGTTCCTGTAATCACGGCTGCACAGGTAAAAAACACACTATCCAAAGCCAAGAACACAGCATCCATGGGACCTGACGACATTCCAGGCTGTGTTCTACATGAACTACAGAACGAACTGGCACCCCACCTAAGTACCATGTTCAATCATAGCCTCACCTCAGGCTATGTGCCCACTGAATGGCGCACAGTGACAGTTATCCCACTCCACAAAGGGGGAGCCACCACAGACCCTGGAAACTACCGCCCCATTAGCCTAACGAGCCTGGTCTGCAAGGCTATGGAGCGTATCATCATGGAACTTATAAACAATGACATTGGTAATCTCCAAACTCAGGACCCCACCCAGTTCCGGTTTGTAAAAGGCAAACCATGTCTCCTAAACCTGATAGACTTCTTTGAAGCAGTCACCAAAGCCATAGATGAGGGTAAGGTGGTTCACACAGCCTATCTAGATCTCGCCAAGGCTTTTGACACCATCCCCCACTCCGGAATTATAGATAAACTCACTAAACTAGGTTTAAATCCCTATGTCACAAGATGGGTTGCCAACTGGCTCACTGACAGAACCCACACTGTGAAAGTAGCAGACTCCAAATCCAGCTTCAGACCAGTGACAAGTGGAGTACCACAGGGTTCAGTCCTGGGTCCTCTCCTGTTTGGTATCTACTTCTCTGAAATACAGGCCAACACAGAAGGTCTTTGGCTAATGAAGTTCGCAGATGACTGCAAACAAACTAGGAGCCATAATCAAAACTCCAAAAGATGTGGACATCCTACAAAAGGGCCTTGCTGAGACAGATGCCTGGTGTGAAAGCCATGGCCTCAAGCTCAATGCCAAAAAATGCATTGTCATTCCTTTTGGTAAAAACTCAGTACCCATGAACTACCACATAGGTGGTAGTCTACTTAACACCGAAAGTGTGATAAGAGACCTTGGGACACAGGTGGACAGTAGTCTCTCCTTTGATAATGACATCACCACAGTAGTCAGGAAATCCTTCTATGTGGCACACCTCATCACAAAAGGTTTCTCATCCAGGAAAAAATAGGTCATTGTTCCCCTCTACTCGTCACTCATTAGACCCATTATAGAGTATAATGCCCCTTTTGGTATGTACCTCACAAGACATCTACAACAATTGGAAAGGCCACAGAAATACCTCACAAAGAGGATTACCAGCCTCAAAGAGATGCCCTATACAGACCATCTCAAAAAACTGCAGCTTTACTCCATTGCATATCGCTTACTCAGAGGTGATCTCTGCCTAACACACAAAGCTATGTCAAACCCAGAGCTTTTAGACATGCTCCACTTAAAGAAATCCCAATCCCTATGAGCTACACGCTCTATGGACCTAAACCTCGTCACCATAATAAACAGAACATACTGGAAGGATAGATTCCTATCCCAGAGACTTCCCATACTCTGGAACAAACTACCTATCTATATCAAACAAAGCTCCTCATTAGCACTCTTCAAGAAAAATCTTGATGATTGGATGGGAGATAGGAAATTCACCCCAGGGATCACTTCTGTGGCTCTGCTCGACAGTGGCACAGGAAAATAATTTTCTTGGGTGGCGAAAGCCAGGGTACCTTTGGCTAGGCTTATATAGGCCTTAGGGCCAATAGCCTAATACCTACCTATGAACCTATGAACCTATGAGTGAGTGGGATAAAACAAAAGTGGAGTTTAAAAATAGGATAGAAATAAAAGAAAAATAGATCTGGTTAGGAAGTATTACACCATATAGGGATTCTCACACAACAAGAAGAGGTGCAATTACAGAGTGCTAAAGAGAAACTAATGGAGTACTTGGATAATATGTGTGACAAAGGGAGATACTGCCAGCCCAGCTAGCTGGAATTTTGTAAATAATTATATGTCATTGGTGAATATCAACATGATCTATATAATATGCTTGTATTACAAATGTAGTAGAACTGTATTTCATGTGTATATCAAACTGGTCTGTACAGACACATGTGTTAAAAAGTTATTTTATAAAGTCCTTTTGCTTAAAATGTAACTACAGTGTCCCCTACTGGAATAGAACAGAAATTTGGGATGTACCCAACCCCATTTGGGATGTACCTCACTAGACACCTGCAACAACTAGAAAGACCACAGAAGTACCTCACTAAGAGGATTAAGGGCCTTAAACAATTACCCTACGAAGCACGGCTAAAAAAGCTCCAGCTCTTCTCAGTCGCTTACCATTTGTTCAGAGGTGACCTATGCCTGACCTATAGGGCCATGTCAAACCCTGAACTAAAGGACATGCTTCACCTCAAAAAAACGAGATCCCTCAGAACCACTCGTTCTAGTGACTTGAACCCATGTACAACAATAAACAGGACATGTTGGAGGGATAGATTCCTGTCCCAGCGACTCCCCTCACTCTGGAATAGAATCCCATTCGACAGAGCTCCTCTCTGACCCTCTTCAAGAGAAATCTTGATGAGTGGATGGGTAATCGTAAGTTCTACCCTGGGATCATTTCAGGAGCCCTGTTGACAGAGGCCCAGGTTACTAATCTAATGGGGAGGCGAAAGCCATCACACTGTGGCTAGGCTTATAAATGCCCATGGGCAGATAGCCTAGTACTTACCTATGAACCTATGAACCTAAATGTACATGCACTATTGTAACTGTTTAAATGTATATATTTTAACAGTGGAAGATGGAATACTGGAGGTTAGTTTCAGAAAAATAGCTAAAATTAAACTACTTTATAGGCCAGGCCAGAACATAATGTCTGTGCTGAGAAGCTTTCTGTATTGTAAAAGCCACCCTGACAGATAAAAATAACTATTACCTTCAATTACAACAAACCTCCAAAAATGAACCTAAAAAATTCTGGCCAGTATTAATAATCTTTGATCCCCAGGCCAGTCTATCACACCGAACCCTCAGGACTGTAACCCAGACAATATCACACAAATAGCCAATGACTTTAATTCTTTCTTCACTAATACCATCTAAACTCTTGCTAGTCACCTATCTCCTGACACCTCTAAGCTACTCTTACTACCTACTTTAAATACTCCTCCTTCCCTTCACTTACAACCTGTATCGACCTCCTTTGTCTCATCACTGCTCCAAAAACTAAAACCTACCACCCCTATGCAGACAAACTTCCTGCAGAATTCTTGCAAATAGGAGCCAAAGCCACTGCCTATCCCATTTCTATTCTGATAAATAGATCTATAAATGAAGGAATTTTCCCTTCTATCTGGAAGATATCTCACATCATCCCACTACACAAAGGAGGGAACTCTAATGACTTCTCAAACTATCGCCCCATAGCACTTCTATCACCTATAGCTAAAATCATGGAAAAATGTATCCATAAACAACTACTTAACCACCTTCTCCATAACAACCTACTTGCTAACTGTCAGCATGGCTTCAGACCTTCCCACAGTACTACCACTGCTTTACTCTCCTTTACCAACTCCATCAACTATAACCGCAACAACAATAATCCATCATCTTCAGTCTTCATTGACTTATCTAAAGCTTTCGACATGGTTAATCATAAACTTCTTCTGCACATACTGAAATCTCTCTCACTTGATCCCCCTTCCTTAACTTGGTTTACACCTTACCTAGAAAAACGTCAGTAGGCAGTACTCTGGAAAAATTCGCTATCTAATCTCCTTCCTATCTCTTTAGGTGTACCTCAAGGCTATATCCTAGGCCCCCTTCTAGTCTCTATCTTTATTAATGACCTCCAATCAGCTATCCCTAACACTACCTGCATACAATATGCAGATGATTCTACTATAATCTGCACTGCTACCTCTCAAACTGAACTCCAGTCTCTTACCCAAAAAGCTTTTACCACTGTTGAACAATGGTTCTCAGACCATTGCCTACTCCTCAACCCCAAGAAAACCAAACTGTTACTGTTCTCACCTACCCGTAAATCTACCCCACTTAACTTCACTCTTACGTCCACTGATAGCACTCTTATTTCTCCAGATCAACTACAAAATTATTAGGAATAACTATTGACAATAATCTCAGCTTTGACTCTCACATCAACAACACAATAAAATTAGTTAACACAAAAACGGGATCCCTTTACAGAATCAAACCCTTCCTTACACCTGAAGCAAGGACCACCTTAGCCAGATCTCACCTTATCTCTACTCTTCTATATGCTTCCCCCATTTACACTAATCTCTCCAAAAACAACCTGAAAAAACTTGCTACATCTTACTATAATATTGCTTGATTTGCAACAGGATCCCTGTTTAGAACTCACCACTGCCTGAACCTAAGACAACTAGGTTGGCTTGAACTTCCTAACAAGCTCATACTTCAACAGCTCTTAATAGATCACAAAATTCTATATCAACCAACTAAAATACCAATACTCTCTAACCTCATTATACCATACAATAACATGAAACACCTACGTTCGTCAAACAAACTACTGATTAATATTACCAAACCCAATAACTCTGCAGGGGACTGCCTCTTTTCCAACTCTGTTGGAAAAATGTGGAACAAACCACTTTTTAAAAGACAACTGAAAATGTATCTCAATAAACACTGGCTTTGCTCCTGTACCAACCCAGATTAACTTTCCTTCTTCCTCTCTCTCTTTTCTTCTACCATAATTCTTTCATTCTCTTCTCCCTGTATCCTTGATAGCTCTCCCTTTACATAACATCTATGTAGATATATGTTATCTCATATATACTTTATGACAAAAAAACTTTTTATTTCATTTTTTTAAGATATATTATTATTACTCTTTTGTTTTTGCTCCTATCATATTTGTGTATTACATGTATTAACTAACTCTGTTTAGAAATTTTAATCTTGTATTACCTATTTCTGTTTAAACTTGTAATAACCATTGGAGCTTTTCTCCCCAGGCCTCTACTGAAAATGGACATATATCCAGCTGGACTAGCCTGGTCAACAAATGTAAAACACATAAAAAATAAATAAATTGTCTTTAGAGTAAACTAATTACTACCTCTGAAAGTATGAAGGAATGCAATTGTTTTATGACTTTTAGCATGTACCAAAGATCTGAGGTTTATGTATTTTCATAAGTAGATGCTAAATACTGCCAGCTTACAGCAGTGGGGGTTTTGCCTTGGATAGAGTCAGATGACAACAAATGATGTCATTCTGCAAGCTATCCCAGCAGTAATATTCGAGGTATTAATATAAGAAATCTCTGAGAGAGAGACAGTGCATTCTGTATTCTGTCCTGGACCTGGCAATAAGAAGACCCATTCACCACACATCTGCCTTGATCTGATAAAGTAAGTTTCTAGGGAACAGTACAATTCTCTTGGATATAGTCAGGAATATAGCAAAGCTCAGTTCAGATATTTTTATTTATTTATTTATTTGAGACTGTCCTCCAATGTTGTTTAAATATTTCCTGTGAGTTTGAACTCTGATGTCACTTTGAATATATACTCAGTATTTTCTTGTTCTTTTATTATTTATTATTAAATATATTTAAACCTTTCAGTGTGGCTGATCTGTCTAGAGATATCTAACTTTTGAAAGTACTTGCATATCTTTTTGGTGATACTATGTGGGCCACTCCTAATAGCCTTGCTCTTGATCAAACTACCATTTGTATTAATATTAATATTGCATGCTAAGACTAGACACCATTTGTTAAGGCCCATAAAGTAGCTCAGAAGGAGTTGGCTAGCGGCAGTGATAACTACCTTATAGTCTGGGCAAAAGGGGGCATAACTAGTAAACCGTGTCAGCCTTCCCCAGGTGTGTACATGTTTGTGTGTGTGTGTGTGTGTGTGTGTGTGTGTGTGTGTGTGTGTGTGTGTGTGTGTGTGTGTGTGCGTGTGTGTGTGTGTGTGTGTGTGTGTGTGTGTGTGGGTGTGTGTGTGTGTGTGTGTGTGTATAAATCAAACCTCAAAGAGTGTGTGTGTGTGTGTCAGCTACTGGGGCAGGAACACAAAGCACTGGTTGGACAGAGAGGGTGCTGGAGGTCTTGGCTTGGCCACTCAGCTGAGATCTCAACTCTGTAGTTGTGCCAGTGGGGTGCCTTTTTGGGCATCTGGAGAAAGAGGGAGAAACCAGTCCCAGACTGACTGTGGTCTCTGTATGCTCTTAAAGGAAAACTCCACCCTAGAAGTAAGAAAAACTTTCTTTTCACTCTGTTTCCTGACATATTTTAACACCTCAAAATCACTCTAAATGCTTTGTTTGTACTTTTAGCCTATTTTCCACAACATGGCTACCAATGGGGCTTGATGTATCAGCCTGATCTTGTTCTTCCTCAACCCTTTCTCTTTCCCATAATGTTTTTTATGACTCATGCCAGACATAAGGAAGTAACTGTGAATTCCCATGCCATTTTGTAAATAATTTTATGTGAATTCCCATGCCATTTTGTAAATAATTTTATGTTACTTGTGAACAGTAATATGGTTTGTATGCTTGTCTTACAAATGTAAGAAAACCCTATGTTATGTGTATATTAAACTGTATGCTATGTGCTGATCTTCAAGAATGGAACCACAGTGTACCCTACAGGAAAAGAACAGAGTTAACTTGCAAAATCTAAGAAAATAAGTGAATTGTTTACACTGGTGTTTATCTCAGCTAGGAGACAGAATGTCTGCAGCTAGAAATTATTTTTATTTTCTAGAAACAGAAATAATTACAGGTTTCAAAGGTAAAAGTATTTCACTGTTTTACAACTTCAAGTTCCAGGCAAAACTTCTGAGTGATAAGTATTTTTGGCACAGAGGTGCTAAATTTTAAGCTTCTGTTACCCTGGAAACTGAAGGCAGAGTTGACAAGGAATGACATAATCTGAGATAACCCAACAGAAATGTTTGATAGTTTTTTAAGCACTAACTCAGAGAGAGAGAGTTTGTGCATTTTGTATTTGTCTTTGAACCTACAAACATTCGCTCATCAGCACTCCTCATCTGTATTTGCCTGGCTCTGTAACTAAGTTATTTTGGGCATAGTATCTCTTTGATATAGATTGGAATACAATAAAGATTGGTTTAGATGTTTTCTGTATTTATTTGAGACTGTCCTGCAATGTTGATTTAAAATATTTCCTGTGATGAGTTATTGAGTATTGTCTTTTGCTTTTATTATTTATTATTAAATATATTTAAATGGTTTAATTGTGTCTGGTTTATTTAGAGATATTTAAGCTCTTAAAGTACTTGCATATGTATTTGGTGACACTGGATAGGCCACTTCTAAATAGCCTTAGTCTTGGACACACTAACCATTAGGATAACAGTAATATTACACAGTAGAATTGGTCACCCTTTGGGAAGGGCCTTACAGTAGCTGATAAAGGGTGGTTGGTGGCAGCTGGTACTACCTTATAGTCTGGAGAGAAGGGGGCATAGCTAGTAAACCTATGCCAGCCTTCCCCAGGAGTGTCTGTGTATTTGTATATAAATGAAATCTGAAAATGTGTGTGTGTCAGCTACTTGGGCAGAGACATGAAGCACTGGGTGGACAAAGAGGGTGCTGGAGGTTTTGGCTTGAACACTTGGCTGAGATCATACCCCTATAGCTGTGCCAGTGTGGAGTCTTATTGGGGATCTGGAGAGAGAGGGATAAACCAGCCCCAGACTGACTGTGACATCTGTGTGCTCTTAAGGGAAACTGTACTTTACTGTGTGTGCACTTGTCATCCTCCCAATGTGCATGGTATGTATTGAGGCTTCTTGATTACTGGGCCAGTGCAGGGGCATCACATATTAATTGTTTGGTAGTGGTGGGATAGCAACATTACATATTAATTGGTTGATAGTGGTGAGATAGCCACATCACATATTAATTGGCTTGTAGTGGTGTGGATATTGAATTCCTGAAGCTTGTATACAGTGGCCACTGAAGGTGTTTTTATACTCTAAATCAGCCATGCAGTGAGCATTCAGAGTTCATATCACAATTGTTTTAATTCTTTTGTTAGCTTAGTTAGTCAGGGAGAGCAGGCAAGCACATCAGCAGAGGAGTATGGCAAGCTGACAAGGAGCCAGTTGGCTGAGATGTTCCTGGCTAAAGGATTGGTGCATGCCAACCTGACTAAGGCAGACATGATTGCAGATTTAGTCATAGCTGCATCAGAGAATAGCAACCAGGAGGACAATCAGACTGGCCATGGGGATGTACAACTCTCAGAGAATGAACAGCTCAACTTTTCCACAGAGGACTTAAAAATCCAAATGGAGTTAAACAGACTTGAGTTGGAGGCAAGTATTTGGAAATAGAAGCAGCAGAGAGACTGAGGCATCTAGAGACAGGAAAAAGAAATTGCTATGCCTGGACACTGAGGAGAAGGACAGGCATAGGCAACATGAAAAGGAGATGCTGACTCTTCGCCAGAGTCATGGAGGTAATGGGGAAGGGAGAAATGGAACCCCAGAAGCAACAAAGGTCATTAAAGTTCTTCCACAATTTGCAGAGGGGGATAATTTTGATAGTTTCATTCACATGTTTGAGAGGGTATGTAAAATGAATGATGTTGATCAAGGGCTCTGGGTACGGTTCCTGACCCCCTTACTCCATGGTAAAGCTATAACTGCTCTTTCCAAACTGTCTGATAATGATTGTTTAAATTATAATGCTGTAAAAAAATGTTTGCTAGAATGTTTTAAGTTAACACCTGAAGCTTACATAAAAAAGTTTTGTGAGCATAGACGCAAGGCAGATGAAAGTGTGTGTGAATATATTGCTGAACTAAGCATTTATTTTCATAGGTGGGTGAGTGGATGTCAGGTCACCATTTTTGAAGGGCTGGCAGACCGTCTGGTGAGGGAACAAGCCCTTAGCACTTTGCTTGAGGAGACAAGGATTTGGTTAGCTGATAGTCAATGCACTACTGTAGATGAGTTGGGGAAGAAGGGAGGCCTATACCTGGCAAGCAGGGCATCCCTGCACAGGAAAGGGATACCCAGTGCTGCTGATGGGTCTAAGGAAACCCATGGTGGGCAGCCCAGACTGCCCCAACAGAGTCTGTCAGTAGCAGGGGAAGTCACTAGTCCATTTACACATCTAAGACCTAAGGTTAAATGTTTTAAATGCAACCAGTGGGGCCATGTAGCATGCAGATGTCCACAAAGGCAAGTTGGGGAACAAAAGGTGGGAGAGCCAGTAAGTGGGAATGACAAAATGCCAATAGTAGGTTGTCTTGAGACAACAAGGGTACCAAACTACCACCCTGCAGATGTCCTAATAGGGATTGATTTTTGGTAATGCAGTACTGTGTGTTTATGCAGTTACATGTAGTCAAGCTTGGAAACAAGCATGTGGGTCTGGTAGCCTGGGGGAGACCCAAACAGACCACACAATTGCAGCCAGGACTGGTGAGGTGGTTACATCAGGGAGGAAGCTACCCTGTAGCAGTGAGACTGAAGGTGAGCCACAGCTGCTTGTAGGTACTGATGTTCCCATGGACAGAGTGACTGCAAGGGCATAGGTGAGTAGTAGTACCCAGGCTGACAGTGAGGCACCACTGGCAGAGGTTACCAGACTTCCTGTGGAATGGGAGCTGAGAAAGGTTACAAAGGGAGAGTTGAGACAGGCACATCCCTCAGACCCTACATTACAAGGCCTGAGAGAGGTAGCTAGTGAGGCACCTGATTCTTAAGGGAAGGGGGAATCTGTATACTGAGACAAAGGGTTACTGTACAGACAGTTGACCCCTGAGGGAGGGCTAGCGGGTGAGAGAATACAGCAGTTGGTAGTGCCCAGAGCCTACCATCTGGCACTAATAGCCATAGCCCATGATATTCCCTTTGCAGGTCATATGGGCATAAAATGTACAAAGAGACGTACTATGCAGAACTTTTATTGGCCTGGGATTTCCAGAGATGTAACACGGTACTGCAGAACCTGTGAACAGTGCCAAAAGGTAGGCAAGGCAGGACACAAGGTGAAATCTCCTTTGATGCCTTTGCCTGTGACTGAGGAGCCATTTCAGAGGGTAGCTATGAATAATGTGGGGCCTCTGAGTACCCCAAGTTCCACAGGGAAAAGGTATATCCTAGTGGTAGTAGATTATGCTACAAGATACCCTGAGCCAGTGGCTCTGTCCTCCATTGAGGCAGAAAATGTGGCAAATGCTTTGTTAGAGATTTTCAGCAAGGTAGGTTTCCCGAAAGAAATACTGACTGACAGAGGTGCCACTTTCATGTCAGACCTGCTGGCTTGTCTGTGGAAGTACTGTGGAGTAAAGCACTTACAAACCACCCACTACCATTCCCTGACTAATGGTCTTGTTGAGAGGTTAAACTCTATACTCAAGACAATGCTATGGGCATTTGCAGACCAGTTTAAGAAGGACTGGGACAAATATTTGCTCCATCTGTTGTTTGCTTACAGAGAGGTGCCCAATGAATCCACAGGTTTTTCACCCTTTGAGTTGTTGTATGGGCATAAGTTGAAAGGACCTCTAGATTTAATTTGAGATGAGTGAGAGGGTGAGTGTGACTCTCACAAGAAGTCTGTTGTTGCATAGGTTCATAGGTAAGTACTAGGCTATATGCCTGAGGGCATCTATAAGCCTAGCCAGAATGTGTTGGCTTTCGCTGCCTCCTTAGATTAGTTCTCTGTGTCTCAATCAAGCAGAGCCATTAGTTCCCTGTGCCTCTGTCCAGCAGAGCCACTGCAGTGGTCCCTGGGGTAAATTTTCTGTTTCCCATCCACTCGTCAAGGTTTCTCTTGAAGAGTGTTAGTGAGGGGCTTTGCCTAATGTAGATTGGTATCCTGTTCCAAAGCATGGGGAGTCTCTGGGACAGGAATCTATCCCTCCAACACATCTATTTATCATTGTGGTGAGGTTTAGATCCCTAGAGGGTGTGGCTCTTGGGGATTTGTTTTTTTTAGGTGGAGCATGTCCACCAATTCTGGGTTGGACATGGCCTTGTATGTCAAGCAGAGATCACCTCTGAGTAAGCGGTATGCAACTGAGTGCAGCTGGAGTTTCTTCAGTTGGGCTGCATAATGCATATGTTTGAGGCCAGTAATCCTCTTGGTGAGGTACTTCCTGTGGTCTTTCCAGTTGTTGCAGGTGTCTTGTAAGGTACATCCCAAATGGGATGGTGTACTTTATGATGGTTCTGATGAGTGATGCGTAGAGGGGCACAATAATCTCTTTTGTTCTAGATGCGAACCCTTTTGTGATTAGGTGGGCCACATAGAAGGATTATCTGTGAACTTTGTCAGCCATAGTCCTCCTGTGCTTGCCTGTACCTCTGAGAAGTATATACCGAACAGGAGGGGTCCCAGGATTGAGCCCTGGGGGACGGCACTTGTAACTGGTTTAGAGTCAGACCTAGAGCCTGCAACTCTCACCGTGTGGGTTCTATCCATGAGCCAACTTGCAACCCATCTCGTGATGTAGGGGTTTATGTTCAGGCTGGTGAGCTTGTCTATAATACCAGAATGGGGAATGGTGTTGAAAGCCTTTGCGAGGTCTAGGTAGGCTGTGTGGACCTCCTTTCCATAGTCTAAAGCCTTGGTAACTGTCTCAAAGAAGTCCACCAGGTTTAGGAGGCATGATCTGCCCTTAACAAAGCCAAATTGGGTAGGGTCCAATGTTTGAAGGTTCCCAATGTCTCTGTTAATGAATTCCATGATGATGCACTCCATAGCCTTGCAGACCAGGCTAGTCAGGCTTATAGGGCGATAGTTCCTGGGGTCCTTTGTGGCTCCACCTTTGTGGAGCGGGATGACTGTTGCTGTGCACCACTCTATGCGTACGTAGCCTGTAGAGAGGCTGAGTTTGAACAGTGTGTTTAGGTGAGGGGGTTAGTTAATTTTGGAGCTTGTGTAAGACACAGCCTGGGACAGCATCTGGTCCTATTGATTCTGTATTTCTGGCTTTGGATAGGGATATTTTAACCTGTGTGTCAGTGATTGCCGGGGCACTACATTCTTCTGGTATGGTTATGGGCCCTTTAGGAGGTGAGAGGGGGGGTGAAGTTTGCACTAAACCTGTCTGCCAGAAAGTTGGCAATATAAGTCAGTTCAGTGTATTTTGTGCCATTCTGCACTAACTCAGAGCATTTGAGTTTATAAATTCTAGGAAGCATTGGGCAAGGGAGTTAGTACTTGGGTAGTTCTCCCAGTTAATGTTTGGGTAATTGAAATCACCCAATATTAGGGCATTTGGTAGGACCTTCATATTTTCCAGTGTCTACAGAAACGTGGAATGGGGATCCTGGGTCATGGTGGGTGATCTATAGCAAGCTACAATTTGAATTGCAGTTTTGCCCGTTGTTAGTTGCACATGGATGATCGCTGAGGCACTGTGCTGTGCCAATAAACCTAAGCCTCAGGACAAGGCTCAAGGAACTCATGGGCTTGGCCCAGGAGAACCTGGCAGAAGCCCAACAGCAGAAAAAGGTCTGGTAGGAAAGGAAGGCTCAAGCCAGAGAGTATGCTGTAGGGCAGCAGGTAATGGTTCTTATTCCTGTCAGACACAACAAGCTGCAGGCAGCTTGAAAGTGACCCTACAAGGTGGTAAGGAAGGTCAGTAATGTTAACTACATGGTAGAACTGCTAGGCAGGATGCAGGGGCACAAATTGTACCATGTTAATATGATGAAACCTTACCATAATAGAGAGGCCCTTGTGCTGATTATTTGCAGTGGATTGCAGGAGGAGTCTGAGGGAGATCTGGTGACTGATCTCCTCAGTGAGGCTGGACTGACACCTCAGTGGAAGGGGTAGCAATGTCCCAGCAGCTATCCCCTACCCAGGTTCGAGAAATATGAGCAGTGTTACAGGTGTTTGGGGACATGTTCACTGGGAAACCAGGGTGCACCCACCTGGTGTAGCACCATGTGGATACAGGACCCCAAAGGCCTATTAGGCAGGCCCCTTATATAGTGCCTGAGTGAGTCAAACAGACTCTGAAGGAGGAGATACAGAAAATGTTGGAACTAGGAGTAATTCAGGAGTTCAGCAGTCCCTGGGCCTCGCCAGTGGTGCTGGTACCAAAGAAGGATGGCAACGCCAGGTTCTGCGTGGACTACAGGAAATTAGTCACACAGAGTCAGATGCTTACCCCATGCCAGGGACAGATGAAGCCTACAGCAGCTGGGTGGGGCTAAGTATCTTACCACCATTGAGCTTACCAAGGGTTACTGGCAGGTGCCCTTGACTCCCAGTGTTAGAGGGAGGTCAGCTTTTGTGACTCCTTTTGGCTTGTATGAGTACACAAAGATGCCCTTTGAGATGAAAAATGCCCCAGCGAATTTCCAGAGGCTGGTAGGTCATATCCTAGCAGGAGCAGGAGGGTTTGCCCTTGCTTACATGGATGATATGGCTGTCTACAACCATCCCTGGCAAGAGCACCTTTACCATGTCAGGGAGGTGCTGGGCAGACTACAGAGGGCAGGGTTGACCATTAAGCCCAGCAAATGTCAGGTGGGTATGGCAGAGGTCTCCTACCTAGGACATAGAGTGGGGAGTGGTAAGATCAGGCCAGAACCTGCCAAAGTGGAAGTCATTCAGGCATGGCCTGTACTTGTTACCAAAAAGCAGGTGAGGGAATTTTTAGGGACAGCAGGGTACTACAGAAAGTTTGTCCCTAAGTATAGTACCATAGCTGCTCCCCTCACAGACTTGACAAGGAAAAATAGGGCAGATAAGGTAGTGTGGACCCCAGCATGTGAGCAGGCATTTCAGAAGCTTAAAAGAGCTTTGGGAGGCCCCACTGTGTTAGCCATACCAGATTACAGCAAAAAATATGTTGTGCAGGTGGATGCTTCAAACCATGGGGTGGGGGCTATACTTAACCAGACTTCAGAGGGAGAAGAGCACTCAGTGGTTTATCTCAGTCATAAGCTCCAACCCAGGGAGGAATGCTATGCAGCTTTAGAAAAGGAATGTCTAGCCATAGTGTGGGCACTGCAGAAACTTCAGCCTTATCTGTATGGAAGAAAATTCACTATAGTTACATACCACAATCCCCTAACATGGCAAGCCAGGAAAATGCCAAGTTGCTAAGGTAGAGTCTAGGGTTGCAAGCATATGAAATGACAATGCAGCACTGCAGTGGGGTTAGCAATGCTAATGCAGATGGGCTCTCAAGACGGAGAATAGGGTAAGGTATTCCCAGACAGTCTCAACCCTCTCAAGCAACGTTTCTCAAGGGTCACTTGAAAAACTAGCTTGAGTTCTCATGGGGGGAGAATTGTGAAGGCTGCCAGTCCAGCTAAATGGAATTTTGTACATAATACTATGTTATTTGTGAATAGTAATATGGTTTGTATGCTTGTCTTACAAAATGTAAGAAAACCATTTGCTATGTGTATATTAAAATGTATGTTATGTGCTGAGCTTCAAGAATGTAACCACAGTGTATCCTACTGGAAAAGAATAGAGTTAACTTGCAAACTCTAAGAAAATAAGTGAATTGTTTACGATGGTGTTTATCTCAGCTGGGAGACAGACTGTCTGCAGTAAGAAATTTTTCTATTATCTGGAAACAGAAATAATTACAAGTTTCAAAGGTAAAAGTATTTAACTGTTTTACGACTTCCAGTTCCAGTCAAAACTTCTGAGAAATAAGTATTTTTGACACAGAGGTGCTAAATTGTAAGCTTCTGTTAGCCTGGAAACTGAAGGCAGATGTGACAAGGAATGATGTCATCTGAGATAATCCAGCAGAAATGTTTGATAGTTTTTTTTTAAGAATTATCTGAGAGAGAGAGAGAGAGAGAGAGCGAGTCTGTGAATTTTGTATTTGTCTATGGACCTAGAAACATTCGCTCATCAGCACTTCTCATCTGTATTTGCCTGGCTCTGTAAGTAAGTCATTTAGGGCATATTATCTCTTAAACATAGATAGGAATACAGTAAAGATTAGTTTTGATGTTTTCTGTATTTATTTGAGACTGTTCTGCAATGTTGTTTTAAAATATTCCCTGTGATTCTGAACTCTGTTGTCACTGTTGAATTATTGAGTATTGCCTTGTGCTTTTATTACTTATTATTAAATATATTTAAACCTTTTAATTGTGGCTGGTTTGGTTAGAGAGATTTAAACTTATAGAGTACTTGCATATGTATTTGGTGACACTATATAGGCCACTCCTAAATAGCCTTAATCTTGGACACATTTATTTGGATAACAGTAACATTACACAGTAGAACTGGTCACCCTTTGGGAAGGGCCTTATAGTAACTAATAAAGGGTGGTTGGTGGCAGCTGGTACTACCTTATATTCTGGGGAGAAGGGGGCATAGCTAGTAAACCTGTGCCAGCCTTCCCCAGGAGTGTCTGTGTGTTTGTATATAAATCAAATCTGAAAGTGTGTGTGTGTGTGTGTGTGTGTGTGTGTGTGTGTGTGTGTGTGTGTGTGTGTGTGTGTGTGTGTGTGTGTGTGTGTGTGTGTGTGTGTGTGTGTGTGTGTGTGTGTGTGTGTGTGTGTGTGTGTGTCGGCTACTTGGGCAGGGACACGAAGCACTACATGGACAGAGAGGGTGCTGGAGGTTTTGGCTTGACCACTCGGCTGAGATCTTAGCCCTATAGCTCTGCCATTGGTGAGTCTTATTGGGGATCTGGAGAGAGAGGGAGAAACCATCCCCAGACTGACTGTGATCTCTGTGTGCTCTTAAGGGAAACTATACTTTACTGTGTGTGTACTTGTCATCCACCAAATGTGCACATCCCTCACTGGTGTTAGTGGTGAGGATTGAGGCTCCTTGATTACTGGGCCAGTGCAGGGGTTTCACAGACATATATTGGGATTTGTGTGAATCACTGTCATCTTCTATACCTTCTGTAAAAGGACTGCTTCTTTTCTGCCTCTAATCACCCTCATTTATGTTTGGCTCAGAGCTTGCTTTACATTATACTTAGAAATTATCCAGCTACAGCCAGAAAGGTAGCTAAATTGCAGGCCTTCATTCAGGGTTTTCTTTGCTCAGAGCTTGTCTTACAATATACTTAGAAGTTATCCAGCTACAGCCAGAAAGGTAGCTAAATTGCAGGCCTTCATTCAGGGTTTTCTTTTGTAGTCCAAGAGAAATTGATACTCCCCTCCCCACCACACTACTGCAGAGGTGTTAAAACTGTCACTGCACTGAGAGACCCTTGCAGAATCAAGTGCAATTGACAGCTCATAATGCAAAGGAAGGGACTTCCAATATAAATCTTTTCCCTTCTTCCAGCAGTAGGAAGATCTATTTATTTATTTAAATAGTTTCATTATTTTTTTCTCTATGCAAATAGCAAAAACTGCTTGATTATTTTGGTTTGTTTTACTACTAGTAACAATTGATTTACCCCTTACTCTATCTACAACACAATATTACTGTAACTTAGGTTTGCGTAAGTATTTCTTTTTGAGGAACACCTGTCTTGTGGCATATTTTTTGTCTGTATTTTCCTAACATTCTAGTCATTTCCCGATTTGTTAAATTATGGCAAAACACTAAGGTGGCAAACCTGACTCTTTGATACACAATGGTACAGTAAAAGAATGGATTGAAAATTCTCTATTCCACAGTGCATACAGTGCAATTAACAATAAGACTAACTAAAAATGCACAAAGACAAAACTGCTTCAAACATAAATTACTGATGCTAGAACAGGGAATAGAAAATTACTTAATAGTTTGCAGTTGAGTTTGAGAACAGCACAATAAGCTCAAAAAGAATGCATTACTTATATGACTAATGCAAATGGTACAAAATTTCCTAAAATATTCAGTAACCACCCCCCTCCCCTATGAACTGGATAGACTGTGGAATACATATAATTTTACAGTACATTTTTAAGTTACAGTAATATTGTGCTGTAGTCTTGTAGATATAATAATGAGTAAATCAGTTGTTACTTGTAATAAAACAAACCAAAGTAATCAAGCAATTCCTGCTACTTGCACCCAGAAAAAAAATAATGAAACTATTTAAATAAATAAACAGATCTTCCTATTCAGTCAGGGGGAAGGGATTTATATTGGAAGTCCCTTCCTTTCCATTATGAGCTGTCAATTGCACTTGATTCTGCAAGGGTCTCTCAGTGCAGTGACAGTTTTAACACCTCTGTAGTGTGTTGGGGGGGTGTCTTTCAAATCCTCTTGGACTACAAAAGAAAACCCTGAACAAAGGCCTGCAATTTAGCTACTTTTCTGGCTGAGGTTGGATAACTTCTAAGTATAGTGTAAAACTAACTCTGAGCCAAAAATAAATGAGGGTGATTAGAGACAGAAAAGAAGCAGTCCATTTACAGAAAGTATAAAAGATAACAGTGACACACATAAATCTCATTATATGTCAACGGCATGGGAATTCACAGTTACTTCCTTATGTCTGGCATAAGTCATACAAAGCATTATGCCAAAGAGAAACGGTTGATGAAGAAAAATATCACGTTGATACATCAAGCCCCATTGATAACCATGTTGTGGAAAACAGGCTTAAATTACAAATAAAGCAGTTTGAGCGATTTTGAGGAGATATAGGAGGCCAGGAAACAAAGACAGAGTGAAAAAAGATCTTTTTTTAGTTCTAGGTTGGAGTTTTCCTTTAAGGGAAATTGCACTGGATGCAGAGAGATGCATCTGGAAATACTGTGTGTGTACCATCAACTGTCATCTTCTCAGTGTATGTCCCACACTGGTGCCAGTGGTGAGGACTGAGGCTCCTTGATTACTGATCCAATGGCGGGGCATCACAATATGCATGAGTTTAGAAAGATTCCTGTTAAGGAACTATTTTTATAACTCCAGAGCACAAAAACTTTGGCACAACAACTTCGGAAACAGAAAGTAAAAAGAGTTGTTGCCAAACTTAGGGAGCCTATAGCTAGAAAAATAGCCAGAAATCATGCAGAGGTAATATAGATATTTCAGAAATATAATGAAAATTTGTATAAAGCAGAAAAGTTGGGAAATCAAGTAAATCCACAAATGGAAAAAATTTATGGAAGACTAAATATGCCAAGGATAGAGGTTGAGGAGGCTCAATAACTAACAGTTAAGATAGGAGGAGATGAGATAAAAATGGTGATGAATAACCGATCTGCAGGAAAGTCTCCAGGAATAGATGAAGAAAGTGACAAAGATCTAAAAGGTTTTGGTTAGAAGTATTTCAAAAAAAGGGGAAGCACCAACATCCTGGAAAAAAGCGGTGGTGGCTGTAATACCTAAAGACAGTAAAGACCCATCTCATCCAGCTTCATATAGGCCCATTTCAATTTTGAAGCATGATTATAAAGCATTTATGTCTATAATGGTTAAAAGAAAGGCAAAGGTGATGCCAAAACTCATATACATGGACCAATGTGGTTTTGTGGAGAGGAGGCAGACACCTGACAACATTAATAGAACAATGATGATCCAGAAGGAAGCACAATGTACAAAAATACAGCTGTTATTGATGCAGAGAAAGCATTCAATAGAGTAAGCTGGGATTTTATGAGTAGGGCAATTGAAGCATTTGCATTTTCTGATACATTAATAATAAGGTTAATTACACATATTTTAGAGATCGTATACAAAAATCAAAGTGGGAGGGTTCCTCTATGATAAGTTGTAGCTGAACAGAGGAAGACGACAGAAGTGTCCTCTTTCCTCTTTGTTATTTGTGTTATATTTAGAACCATTAGTAAAGAAAATATGGGACTCAGAAATTCAAGGATATAACTGGTATGGCATTCAAGAAAAGTTGCCTTTATGTGTAGGTGAAATTATTTTGTACCTGATGGAGCCAGAAAAGGACATCTCAGTGTTGTGAATATTCTGAGACAGTTCCAGCTTTTTTCTTGATATAAAATGAATGGAGATAAAATTAAAGGCTATAGCTATAAAATATGTACCCACTTATGAATTAGTTCAGCAATACCCATATTTATGGGGATATTATTAAATGAAGTATTTAGGAGTATGGATTAAAAAGTATTCAGTTATGACTGCTAAGCATATGTGTGAAGAAACTAAACAAAAGGTATTACAAAAACTGAGAAACTGTTAGCTCTTGCCTATGGATATGTATAGAAAGATAGAAGCAGTAAAATGGTTTTAACCCCTTTACTTTTATACACAGGTCAGGCAAATTTTTATCAACCAAGGTTTAAGTTGTGGATAGAAATTAATAAAAAAATTGAAGGATTTTATTAGAGAGGGTAAGAGGACAAGACTCGAGTGGGATGAGTTGATCCTCCCAATAGAACAAGGAAGTTTAGGATTACCTGATTTGAAGGAATATTTTAGAGTTACACAGTGAATGCTCTTATATATAACAAAAGCAGAAAACTACAATTCAAAATGAAAAGAGATATTGATGAAACTGGGGGTAATTTAAAAAATAAGGAAATAATGTGATTTTAGATGCAAATCCTTAAGGAGAATAATTACAAAAATACAGAAAATTATATTCCTAAAATAGGAGAAAGTATGCTAAGAACTAAGCTAGCACAAGAATGGCGAAAGGAGATTAGGATGATAGGAATGAGATTAGATACGCAATTCACAAATAACAAATGTGAGAATATATGTATAGCCACCAAAAAGCAACAAAATTTTGAAGATTTGGGATTTTTTGCCTGGAAGAATTTGCATAGATACTTTTATATCCATTAAGCAGACTCTAAAGATTTTTTCCTCAAGCAGATGGCAAATGTTAGAGGTGTGACAGGGAAGAAAAAGGCAACTAGGAACTTATGTTCTGGGAGTGTAATGAGTTGGCAGACTATAACAATTCCTCACAGAAAACTTTGCCATGAATACTGTGTCAGCAAATATGTGTAACCAATGAAATTATTTTTTGACTTGGTATACAGCATCTGAATTGCCTAGACACAGTAAGGCCTTGTTAAGTTGGTATAGTAAGGCCTTGTTAAGTTGAATTCTGGTGACTGCCAAAAAAGCAATTACTAAAAAATGTAAATCAAAATCTAAACCAACTATACTTGAAGTAGTGAATATTGTAATAGAGATAAAATAACAGAAAGTGGGATCTTTAAAAAGGGTTGGA